>NC_073308.1:35442737-35537737 GCF_027595985.1 Sorex araneus
GGGACAGTGCCGGCCTCCTGCGTGCTGGGCACTTCCCTCCCTCCCCCCCCCCTGCCCGTGCCCCAACCCCCCGCCTGCTGAGTCTCCATCTCTGGGCTCCCCCAAGACTGGCTTACGCCTGCACACCCAGAATCCTTTACAGCCCCTCTCGCCCCGCCCCTGCCTTGACCCTGGGCACTGCTCCCCAAGCACGTAGGTCGCCCACCCTGCCTAGGGTGGGGTTCTCCAGGCCAGTCCTTGGTGGCCTTCTCTGGGCCCAGAGCAGGCTCAGAGATGCTGGGCGAGACTCCAAGGGGCGCAGCTGAGCCGGGCCCTGGGCATCTGTGGGGCAGTGCCCGAGCGGGCGGCAGCCCAGGGAGATCTCTCGTTAGCCTCTTTCGAAGGTGTAGGGGACCCCCTCCCTCCAGTGTGGGAGTGAAGAGCAAAAGCAAAGGGGACACAGTCCGGGCATTTCAGGACTGGGGATCAAACCCAGGCCAGCGGCATGCAAGGCAAGGCAGTGCTTCCCGCTCAGTACTAGTGCTCCCCCCCCCCCCCACCGCCATTGCTTTTATTAAAAACACAACAAAGATTTAAGAGGTTCTAATTAGATCAGGATTCGGCTCAGCAGTAGAGCACATGCTTTGTGGGTGAGGCTCTGGGTTTGATCCCGGACACAGAGAGAGGAGGGGGGAGAGGGAAGGGGAGAGAGAGGGAGGGAGAGAGAGGGGAGGGGAACAGGAAGGAAAGAGAGGGAAGGAGAGAGAGAGGGGAGGAGGAGAGGGGAGGAGAGAGGGAGTAAGAGAGAGAAGGAAGGTGAGAGAGAGAGAGAGAGAGAGGGAGAGGGAGAGAGAAAGAGGGAGAGAGGGAGAGGGAGAGGGAGGGAAGGAGGGAGGGAGGGAGAGGGAGAGGAGAGAGAGGGAGGGAGAGAGAGAGGGAGAGAGGGAGAGGGAGCTAGACGGAGGGAGAGGGAGAGAGAAAGAGAGAGGGGGAGAGGGAGAGGGAGGGAAGGAGGGAGGGAGGGAGAGGGAGAGGAGAGGGACAGGGTTGGGGAAGGGACTGTGTGGAGGGCAGGGGAAGCATGAGAGGGGGGAGGGGGAGGGGGAGAGAGTAAGGAAGTGGGGAGGGAGAGAGGGGGGACAGGGTCAGGAAGGAGAAAGAGGAGGAGTGGGAGTAGGGGAAGAAGGGGTGAGGGACAGAGAGAAGGAGGGGAAGGGTGATGGGGGGAAAGAGCAGGAGGGGAGAGGGAGGGGGGAGGGGAGGGGGAGGGGAGAGCACAGGAGAGTGAGTCCTCAGCGCCACCAACTGTTCTAAGAACTCAGAGGTGCATTAGTACAGACCATGGCCGGGCTCCGGGTTCGACCGAGGGCAGAGTGCAGTCTGGCAGGGTCCCGCGAGGCTGCCTCATCTCTCGGCTCGTAGAGCGTTGCGTCCCTGAGCCCTGCGGGTGCCTCAGGAGACAGAGCGCTGCTCTCACCCCGGCACCCCTCCTCCCCGCTCCCCGGCCCCCCGGGTTAGTGGGGCTCAGGGCCGGGAGGGCAGTGGGGAGAGGAGCAGAAGAGGTCCCACCCGGGTGTGAACTCAGCCCTGCCCTGACAGGGGCCCTCCAGGAGAGGCTGGACCTTGAGAGCCTCAGTTTCCCCTTTGGGGACTTGGGAGTGAGAACAGGCACCCGAGAGTCCAGTGGGACGGGGTGTGTGGTCCTAAGTGGGACTCCCTCGACGGGCACCGCCCCCTCACGGCCTTGCTCTCTTGCAGGCGGCTCTCTGGGAACCATCTCTCCCACATCCCGGGGCAGGCCTTCTCCGGACTCTACAGCCTGAAGATCCTGTGAGTACCAGCGCCCGGGACGGGCAGCCCTGCCCGCAGGGTGGTGGGCGGAGCGAGGCTTCCTTCTCTGGCTGGTCCCTCCCTTCTCTTTGTCTATGTGTGTGTTTGGGGGCCACACCTGGTGTGCTCCAGGGCTACTCCCCGCTCAGTGCTCAGAGGACCGTGTGGTGCCGGAGGCAGTGGCGGGGGGGGGGGGGGGCCCTGGCTTCCTGCTGGGCCACCTCTCCAGCCCCCTCATTTCCTCCTCTTTTCATTGTAATTGCCGTCTTGGCTTTCCCCCTTGTCCAGAGCAGACCTTGTGATTTGCAAACCCCACAGTTATTTGTGCCCCAGATGCACGGCCCTGCAGGTGTCCGGGGCGCACGGACCTTCCGCAGGCTTTGCGGGTTGGAGCAGACTCAGTAGTTTGCACCCGCTGCCCCCCCTGACACCCGAGGAACAGACAGTGTTGCCGGAGAAGAGACCCGGGGTGACAGGGAGCCTTCCTTCCTCTCCTCCACTTCTCTCTCTCTCTCTCTTTTTCCCTCCCTCCCTCCCTCCCTCCCTCCCCTCCCTCCCTCCTTCCTTCCTTCCTTCCTTCCTTCCTTCCTTCCTTCCTTCCTTCCTTCCTTCCTTCCTTCCTTCCTCCCTCCCTCTCTCTCTCTCTCTCTCTCTCTCTTTCTTTCTTTCTTCTTTCTTTGCTTTTTGGGTCACACCTGGCAATGCACAAGGGTTACTCCTGGCTCTGCACTCAGGAATTACCCCTGGTGGTGCTCAGATAGGATGCTGGGAATTGAACCGAGGTTGCCCACATGCAAGGCAAACGCCCTATCCACTGTGATATTGCTCCAGCCACTCTTCTTTCATTTCTTTCGCTTTTTCTTTCTTTCTCTTTTTTCTCCTTCCTTCCTTCCTTCCTTCCTTCCTTCCTTCCTTCCTTCCTTCCTTCCTTCCTTCCTTCCTTCCTTCCTTCCCTCCCTCCCTCCATCCCTCCTTTCTTTCTTTCTTTCTTTCTTTCTTTCTTTCTTTCTTTCTTTCTTTCTTTCTTTCTTTCTTTCTTTCTTTCTTTCTTTCTTTCTTTCTTTCTTCTTTCTTTCTCTGTTTCTCTCTTTATTTCTTTCTTCTTTCTCTCTCTCTCTTTCTTTCTTTCTTTCTTTCTTTCTTTCTTTCTTTCTTTCTTTCTTTCTTTCTTTCTTTCTTTCTTCTTTCTTTCTCTGTTTCTCTCTTTCTTTCTTCTTTCTCTCTCTCTTTCTTTCTTTCTTTCTTTCTTTCTTTCTTTCTTTCTTTCTTTCTTTCTTTCTTTCTTTCTTTCTTTCTTTCTTTTCTTTCTTTCCTTCTTTCTTTCTTTCTTGAAACTTGACCCTTGGAACTCCAAGCTCTTGGAACTTGACCCTGGAAAGATCCATGAGTGCTGGGACCAGAGATTAAACCTATAGGTCATCCATACAGTTGAGTAGGTTGTTCATTGCACAAGAGCATCCGGCTGAGAAGCGGCTGAGATTTTAACCTGTACCCGTCTGGGGGCTGCACCAGAGCCATCTATGGTGGGTTCAGCCTTGGTTGTGGTGACGTTTCCACCTTTCAGCTGCTCACCTGAGAGTGCTCAGTCCAGGTCTGAGCACTTTCTCGCCTTTCCATGAGCCTGAGTTTCTGATACCCGTTGTCCATGCCTGACTCTGCCTTGGACGCTGTCTGTCCCGTCCGTTCTTCCTCCTTCCTGCCTTGCCCTCTCTGCGCCCGGCTCATCATTCTCCTTCTTCTGCCACTTCTCGCAGTCTGCATTTCCTCAGGAACCGGCTGCCGGGGGGCCGGGGGTGGGGGGTGCACCCGCACTGGGCCGACAGACACAGCCCAGGGCCGGCCGCCTGCTCGGTGGCGTGTCTGTGCCCGGGGCAGGCTGAGACGTGCCGCGGATTAGAGCCGGCTCTGTTTGCTGGGCCCTCGGAAGACGAGCCTCACGTCCCGTTCCTAAGACTCGGCTTAGACACGAGCCTCCTCTTTCTTCTCCGCCTGCATTAGGCAATAAATCAAAGCCCTAGGCAACCGCAGGCCCCCCACCCCCTCTCTCCACACGGCGCCCTGGGCTCAGCCCTGGCTCGGGGACCTGGGTGGCGGAAGAGGCTGCTTGGGGGGGGGGCGGGACAGTCAGCCGTCCACTCCCCACTCAGCCACGGACCCCGCCTTCCTTGCCCCAGCCCTCGAGGTCCCTCCAAGCCTTCATGTCCGTCTTTCTCGGGCCTTTTCCGATTCAGGGACCATCTGCGTGGTCTGCGTGGGAAGGGGGATGAGCCCCTACTTCGGGGTGTCAGAGGCGGGGCTCCGGTCGCCCCTGTGGGACTCCCCAGTGATGGACTCTGTGCTCTCCTGCTGCATGTTGACAGGACCTGCTCAAAGGATGGGGCAGCGGGTGGCCTGGGCCTTGGGACACCGGAGACGCCCCAGACTGTGTCTGCCTGACTGAGCAGCGACTTCCTCTCTCTGAGGAAAGGCAGAGTGAGGGCCTCCCCTGCTGCCTGTCCCCTCACGGGCCTGGCGGAACCCCTTCTCTGGTCTCCCCCCAGCTCCGTGCTGAACCTGGGCTGTGACTCTGGGGTCCTCTCCTCCGGAGCCCTCAGGCTCTGTCCAGGCTGCGGCCAAGAAGCCAGACCAGCAGGAACCTTGCCCCTGCCCCTGTCCTAGGGTGCCAGGGCCTGCTCTGCCGTGTAGCTCCGAGAGGGTCAGGGGGAGCCCCACATTCGCTGCCCTCCAAGCCCCTTGCCAGTGAGCGGGTACGTTCCCAGCAGAAGGCACAGCTCCCGCTGCCCTCAGCCTGTGAGCAGTGCGCGGGCCTCTGAGGGGCCTGTCTGAGTGGCCAGTGTCCTCACACCCTGACCATAGCCTGAGGGGGGACCCAGTGGAGGAGGTAGGGAGTCCCCGCGTGTCTCACACAGAGGCGGGGATAGGCTGGTGGCTGTGGCCCTGGGTGTTACCCGTGTGTGAAAGTTTGTGTCAGTTTTTCATGAGTGTGTGAATGAGAGAGTGTGTGTGAGGGTGGGCGAATGTGAGACTGTGAGTATATGAGTGAGCCTGTGTAAGTCAGCATCTGTGAGTGTGTGTGTCGATGTGCAAATGAGTGTGTAAATGTGAGCCACGGTGAGTATGAATGTGTAAGTCAGTGTGTGTGAGTGAATGGATCTGTGAGTGTGTGAGTGTGAGTGTGAATGAGTGTGCATGTATCAACATGTCTGTGAGTGTGGGGATGTGTAAGCATGAGTTTGGATGAGTAGGTGAGTGTGTGTATAAATAAGTGCGAATGAGTGTGTTAGTGTGTGATTATGTCAGCATGTATGTGAGGGTGTGACTTGTGAGTGTGAATAAGTGTGAATGAGTGTGTATCTGTGTCAGTGTGTATGTGAGTGTGAATGCATGTGTGAATGTATCAGTGTGTGAGTGTGTTAGTAAGTGTGAATGAGTGTGTGTCAGTGTGTATCTGAGTGTGAATGTATCAGTGTGTGTAAGTAAGTGTGAATGAGTGTGTGTCAGTGTGTATCTGAGTGTGAATGTATCAGTGTGTGAGTGTGTTAGTAAGTGTGAATGAGTGTGTGTCAGTGTGTATGTGAGTGTGAATGCATGTGTGAATCTATCAGTGTGAGTGTGTTAGTAAGCGTGAATGAGTGTGTCATTGTGTCAGTGTGAGTGTGAATGCATGTGTGAATGCATCAGTATATGAGTGTGTGTTAGTAAGTATGACTGAGTGTGTGAGTGTGTGACGGTGTGAGTGTGCATGTGTGTGTGTGTCTGGGTGTGGCAGGTCTTCGTGGCTCTACCCTGTCTCTGCCTCCACAGCTGCCTTCCCGGAGAGCTGAGTGAGCTCTGGGACTCTGGATCGAGTTGGTCTGGTCCAGTCTAGAAAGGCCCTGGAAGGGCCCCAGATGACCGTCCTCGGAGCCAGACCTGGGAAGCAGGGCCTGAGCCCCCCCAGGCTGGGAGGAGCTTCTCCCAGCACCCTGCTCTGAGCCTGGAGCCCGCGGGAGTCAGACGGGGGAGTCTCGTCCTGCCAGACAGAAGCAGCTGCTTCCTCCAGTGTCTCTTCAGAGCCGGAGGCCGCTGTGGAGGGGAGAGTGGCGGGGGGATGGCCTGGGGTCGGCTCCTGGGTGGGTGCCCCTCGCAGCCTCTAAGCAGCCGCTGGACGGTGAGGCTAAAATCAGATTGTCTCCCGTCTCTGGTGGCGCTCAGCCCGGGCTCGGGGCTCCATGCTGTGGTGAATGGACGAAAGTCAGTAGAAGGGGGAAGACCTGTGAGCTCACAGGACGCGGGATCCCTCCACCTGCTTTGTGGGGTGAGGCTGCCTGGGGCTGCAGGAGCCCAGAGACCCTCAGAGCCATTCCCCCCAGAAGGGGATCTGACTGAGGCCAGAGCAGGGCCCAACCAGATTCTCAGTTAGGCGTCACTAGTTCCCAGTCCTCCAAACCCCCAGTTTTCCTTTCTCTGGGCCTTGGTCTTCTCGCCTTTAGAATGGCCATTGGACGGGGCTGGAGCCCGAGTATAGTAGGTAATAGACTAGGCAGGGCGATTGCCTCGCGTGTGGCTTAACCGAGATTGGTCCCCAGCATCCCATATGGTCCCTGTAACCCTGCCAGGAGCAATCCCTGAGCACAGAGTCCGGAGTAAGCCCTTAGCACCACCGGGTATTGCCCCCAAACAAACAAAACAACAACAACAAAACAAATAAATCAAAGAAGGCCATTGGAATAAGTCACCCAGTATTTTTAGCAATAGGAACTTTAGAACAAGAACAGTTGTGTGCTGGAATCTTGGAGCCCGGAATGGAAGAAGGGGCACATCTTTGGTTATAGTGAAGGCGTCCCCAGGGCCTGGGGGTCTCACCCTAGGACTGGACAGTGGGCCTTTGCAAACCACTGCTGGGTCACTTTCTGGAAAATCCTGGTTCTAATGTTGTGGCTCCTGCCCCCCGTGACTCCCACCCTGTAAGTGTGAATGAGTGTGTGTCCGTGTCAGTGTCCCAGAGCTTAGGGGTGCTGGGACAAGGGATGAGCAGTCGTAGAGGGGCAGGGTCAAGCCCTCACGCCAGCCTGCAGCATGGGTACATTGTTCTGTGACAGGAAGACCTTCCCGATGGCCACAGTGGCACGGGATGGGTGGCCTGGGGGGCCCCGGGGGCTCGAGCACTGGGAGGCACATGACAGGCTGTGTTGGATGTGAAGCACCATGTGGAGGCCTTAAACGGGTCCTTCTCGACCCGGGGTGGACAGAGAAAGGGCTGAATCGGGGTGCAGATGCACGGAAATGCTCTGGAAGTGGGGGTGCTGCTTTGGGGTGGCTTGGTACAGCCTCTGCAGCCCTGGGGGAGGGGGCACCTGTGTGAGCAGCCCGTGTCCCTGCTGTGTGACCCCTCGTTGCTTCTTGATGCCTCTGGGTGAGATCAGGAAGCCCCGAGTCCCCAAGAACACAGGCCCCCTCTGGACGGAAGAGGGCGGGGCGGCTCTTGGCCAGACCCTGAGTGACAAGGTGAGGCTTTGTGGGGGGACGAGGCCTAGGAGGGAGCTATGGACAGCGAGAGCCCAGAAGGAGTGACGGTCTCAGCTGCGCTGTCTGTTGTCTGGTTTGCTCTAGCGTGACACCACGGGAAGCTGTAAGTTCTGATCTGCTCAGACATCCCTGCAGCCTCCGTGTCATTCCTGCCATCGGCAGAGGGAGCCACGGCCGGAGTGGAAGCCACGGTCACTTCACTCACTATCCCCGGTCACCTGTCTTCACTGTTGCCCCCGTCACGTGCTGTCTCACACCATCATCTGCTGTCACCCACCATCACCCACTGTCACTTTCTGTCACCTGCTATCACCTGCTGTCATTCCCTGTCCCTGCTGTCACCTGCTGTAACCCACTCTGTCTGTTGCCTGTCACTACCTGCTGTTGACCACTGTCACTGTGGGAGCCTGTCATCACCCACAGTCACCCACTGTCACCGTCTGTTTCCTTGTCATCAGTGTCACCTGCTAGGGTAAGGGGGCTCAGGAGACAGGCCCAGGGCTGCAGGGTCGTGGTTTGGTCCCACCTTGGAAGCAGACCTCTGCATTGGAAGGGTCGCGGGAGTGTGAGGGGTCCGTGGGACCTGACTCCCCACACCCAGTGAACCCGCCAGGGCACCCACAGCCTGGCCTTTCCCCAGACCGTATCCCCATCCAGGGCAGGGGGTGAATGGGTTTATGGCGGGGATTTTCTTCTGCCCCTGAAAGGGTGTCAGAGGTCAGCGGGGCCCCGAGGTGCCCACCCCCTCCACCTCCTCTCCTCTGCATTTCCCCGCATGGAGCTTTGCGGGGCCGGGGCTGGGTGCTGGGGCTTCTCTGGGAGAAGTGGGAGCTTGTGTCTGGAATGTTCCGGGGCCCAGGATGGGCCCTTGAGCTCTTTCCCTGATCAGATGGGTCCCTGAGGAAGGAGCCTCTTTCCTGCTGCCCTTCTCGGGGCTGTGCAGTCCGGAAGCTTCCAGGAGAGACTGCCCGCCTCCCTCCCCTGGGCGCTGCGGGGGGGGGGGCACGCCCGGGGGACGCCCGCCTTGGGGTGCTGCTCTGGCTCCTCTCAGCCTCTCTGGCATGTGGGTCCGCAGCACCACGGGCTGTTCCCCACTCGGTGCTCCGGGCCTCGCCTTCACATGCAGGACTTGGGTGGCCCTGAGGAGCCTCCGCCTCGGGGAAGCCGAGGCCAGGGTTGGGGGTGGGGGACACAAACCTGCTTGCCCCCCCAGTCCTCCTGCCAGGCTGTGACAGGCTCGTGGACTCTGGTGCTCACTGTTTCCAGGCTGTGCTCCCTGGGGCCTCTCCATGGCTCTTGCAGGCCCCCCCCTCCGAGCAGCCTCCCTGGGCTCTCCCCGCCCAGCCGCCTTGTCTGAATGTAGGGGCTTCCCGAGGGCTCAGATGCTGGCCCGGAGAGTGTGGGGTCTGGTGTGGGTGGGGGGCACTCTTGGGGGGCGCCCCGGGGTCCTGAAAGCCTTTTCCTCGCCTTGCAGGATGCTGCAGAACAACCAGCTGAGGGGCATTCCCGCCGAGGCGCTGGGGGACCTCCCCAACCTGCAGTCTCTGTAAGTCACGGGGGGCCGCCCGAGCCGCTTCCCAGCATCCCTCCTCTCCGAGGGGGCCCCTTTCCGATGCCCGCTCCCAGACAGCGCCACTGCTCTGGCCCGGGGCCTCCGGGGTGCTGGTTCTCCGTGTTTGTGTTTGTGTACACGCCTGTGTGCATCGCAGGGGCCGGGGCTGTGGGAACGGGACCTCCCTCGGAGGGGCTGGCGCCCCGCCACAGAGCCACCCCAAAGGCACAGCAGGAAGGGGCTGTCTCCTCCACCTAGCTTGCCTCGGCCCCCGGGGCCTGTGGGGTGTGGGGCCCACACACCCATTTCCCTAACTTGGGGCTGGGACCGCCCTTGGGCCTCACAGCAGGGCTCCCTCCCCCACCCCCGCGCCCCCCCTCCCGCCCCATGACATCTGGCGGAAAAGGCTGCAGTTCCCGTCCCGACCAGTAGGGGCAGCAGGTGCTGTGGACGAAAGTGCTGGAATGATGGAACAGCCCTCACGGGTGTTCACACACACACACACACACACACACACACACACACACACACACACGGCCGGAATGTGGGGTCCTAATGCATGCATGTGGGAATTTCACCAACTGAACTGAACTGTCAGGTGCCTTTGCGGCGGATGGGAGAGCAAATAGGTAACTGGGAGGAAGCAGAGTGCGGAGACAGGCCTGGTTCTCAGAGCCGCGCAGGAACTGTGTGTCCAAAGACCTGGGGAGTCTCTCGGCCGGGGGGTCCGGCGTGGTACCTTCTGGGCCCAGGATGCATAAGTTGGACCCTCTAAACGGACGCTGCTGAGTAGGAGCTGGAAGTGGGTGAAGGAAGTGGGTGGCCCGTGTTCATTCATTCAGGTCGTTTCCACCCTGAGCAGAGGGCCGGGCTGGGGGGGCCTGGTCCTCACTCTCCCCTGCTTCCGTGTCTGACCCCGGTGCCCCTCAGCTCCCTTCTTTACCCCGGGCCTCTCCCCTGGAGCCGGCAGCAGAAGGCCGCCCTTGCCCCCCTTTCACGGGGCTCCCCGAATACTTGTCCAGGCACCAGCCAGGCAGGGGACGTGCGCCCAGTGAGACATCAAAGAGGAGAAAGAGGGCACGTACACAGTTTTTCTTTCCTTTTCTCTTTTTAAGTTACACTCAGCAATGCTCCGGGCTTATTCCTGGCTCTGCGCTCAGGGATCACTTATGGGGGGCTCAGGGGACCACATGGGGTGCTGCGGGTTGAACCCAGGCCAGCTGCATGCAAGGCCAGCGCCTGTCTGCTGTTCCGTCGCTCCAGCCCGGGATACTTGCTTTGACTTCACACTTGCTTTCAGGCCTTTTGTTTCGAGGTGAACCTCAGTCTTAGGGGTTCAGAAGGGCCGGGCCAGACAGGCAGCCTCCCTGCACTCCCTGACACGAGACAGTGTCTTTTTTCTCTCTTTAATTTTTGTCTGTTTTTTATTTTATATATATATATATATATATTTGCTTTTTGGGTCACACCTGGCAATGCACAGGGGTTACTCCTGGCTCTGCACTCAGGAATCACCCCTGGCGGTGCTCAGGGGACCATATAGGATGCTGGGAATCGAACCCAGGTTGCCCGCTTGCTAGGCAAACGCCCTACCCGCTGTGCTATTGCTCCAGCCCCTTATTTTATATTTTTTTACTGAACCACCATGAGCTACACTTATAAAGCTTTCATTTTTGAGTTTCAGTCATACCAGGATGAAACACCCATCCCATCCCTCCACCAGTGTACATTTTCCACCACCAATATCCCCAGTATCCCTCTCTCACACACACCCCACCCCGTCCCACCCCAACCCCTGCTGCCAAGACAGCTTCTGTGTTGGAGGGCTGACTTCGTCTTACACCTGGCCATCACTTCCTGTCACCTGTCTACCTGGGCCCCGTCTCCACTCCAAAGTCAGATATGAGCTGAGGAGACCTTGCCTCTGGCAATCTCTTAAGAGGGGACACTGGCCTGTGAGGCAGAAACTGGGCTTCAGGTCTTCGTTCTTTGTCACATGCCCTCTCTGTGCCTCAGTTTCTCCATTTTTTTTTTTTGCTTTATTATGGATCATACCTGGCGATGCACAGGGGTTACTCCTGGCTCTGTACTCAGGAATTACTTCTGGCGGTGCTCAGGGGCCCATATGGGATGCTGGGAATCGAACCCGGGTTGAGTGCAAGGCAAATGCCCTACACACTGTGCTATTGCTCCAGCCCCTCAGTTTCTCCATCTTCAAGTCTCCCTGCCTATCTCCCGGGTGGCCAGAAAGAGAACAGACAGAGTGAACGTGGGGGGTTTGAGGAGAGAGGACCCGCGGCTGTACAGGGGCTGACAGTGTCATGAGTGTTCAGTTCACTGGCCACCAGTTGGCTTCTCGTGCTTACATCGAGGCTTTTCCAGGGGGACAAGACCCAAAGAGGCAGGAAGAACACAGAGCAAAGAATGACGTGTGCACAACATTTGACGAGGTTTACCAAACATGTTAGTAATCTCTTATACAAGGGCTTAATGGCTCCAGGGTGAAATACAGCAACCTTCACTCACTTTCCTGTAAGGAAACTCCATTGGACTATATTTAGCAGATTATTCATGACAAGCAACACAAAAATTAATGGTTTCAGTTCTGCTTTGGGGGGAGCATGGTTTGGGATTTGGGGCAGAAACATTTGAAATATGGTGGTGGGAAGGTGCAATGGTGGTGGGATTGGTGTTTGGATATTAAATGTCATGAATTATTGTGAACAACTTTATAAAAATGAAGTGAAATAAAATAAAAGGAATGACGTGTGCAAAGACAGAGCTAGTCAGGAGCCAAGTGAATGGAGAGAATGCAGTGTGGCGAAGAGTGTGTGTGTGTGTGTGTGTGTGTGTGTGTGTGTGTGTGTGTGTGTGTGTGTGTTGGGGGAAGGAGTGAAACCAGGAATGAATGAGGAAGAATGCCTAAGCTGTCGGCATAAAGCTTGCTCAGGGCTTGGGAGTTAGGCCCAGACCTAGGGAATGATGACAGGGTTTGCGCCTTTGAAGTGTGTAGTCATGAGGCTTGCTAAGGGGCTGGGTGTTAGGGTGAGACCTGGGGCTCCCTAGAGGACTGGGATCAAGTTTGCACCAATGAAAGGTGATGTAGGTACCAAACTGGAGCAGGGAGCCAGTGAAGGGGGCAGGAGGTCAGCCGAAGGGAAGAGGGGTGTCCTCAGAGCTGGCCTCCAGCCTCCTCCTTCGCTCCCGAGAGTCGGCTTCCGTCTCCTTGCCAGCGGGTGCAGGCAGCAGCAGCCTCGAGGACCTTGCTTGGCAGGATGAAGTGAGTCGATGGACACGGTGGGCTTGGTACTCTGCCTTTGGCGGAGTGTGGGTGTCTGTCCCCAGGGGCAGCGGTGACGGGGTCTGCTCGAGGAAGGGGCGTCAGACTGACAGTCCGTGTCAGCTTTGCCGTCATCTGGGAGGCTGGAGGGGAGTGTTCCCAGGAGCCTCGCACCCAGGAAGAGCACAGGGAAGATGGAGTGAACCCCAGAGGATGTGGAGGGGCCACAGGGACCAGGAGACACTGAGGTCACTTTGGGACGTGTTGAATTTGGGGTGCTGGCAGGTAAGGGGGGCCAAGCTCCTTGGGTCAGGTGGAGTACTAGTTCTCTTTCCCTCTCTCTCTCTCTCCTCCTCCCTCTCTCCTCCCTCCATTCCTTCCTCTCTCTGTCTTCCTCTATCTCTCCCTCCCTCCCTCTTTTCCTCCCTCTCTCCTTCCATCTTTCCCTCCCTCATCCCTCCCTCCCTCCCTCTCATTTTCTCTCTCCCTCTTTCTCTCTCTCTCCCCTGTTCTCTCCCCCTCCCCCTCTCTCCCTCCCTCCCTTCCTCTCTCTCTGTATGTTGGGGAGCAGCAGGCACCTCGCACCCTAGCCTGGAGTTCTGTGTGACCGGTGCATATCTGGAGATTTTGGGAACTGGGTTTAAAAGTGATGCCACCTGCATCATTCAGTCCTTGAGAATGACGGTGGAACTAGGCCCTTGGGAAGGCTGGAAGGAGAGGGTCGGGGCAAGTGACAATCCTTTGAGCGACTGTGTGGGCTGGTGCTACACGAGATGTTTAGGGACCTCATCTGTCTGTGTCCTTGCAAGGCTCCCCCCACCCCCACCCCCCACAGTTCAGTGGCCTCCACCTCTGCCTCTCTGGGCCGGGAATAGCTGCTCAGATGGGCTGGGGGCTCTTCCAAGCTGCGGGGGATGTGGGCGGCAGCTGCAGGGCTGTGTGGCCGGGCAGGAGAAGCCGGTGGGATGGGCAGTGCTGGGCAGACTTCCCTGTGCCCACATGTGGCTCCTTCCGGTCAGCAGATCTGAGAGGTGTATCCAGCCCCGGCTCCACCTGGGGGTCTGGGGCGGCTTACCCAGAGTGGGCCACTTCACCTCTCTCCCTGCCACTCCCGGATCCCCAGCCACCTGCCGGGATCAGACAGTGGTGGCCGGGTCAGGAGTGTGGCCAGGGTTGGGGGTGCCTCCCACAGAGACCAACTCGGACCTTCTGGCTCACCCCTGAGGTGGGCAGCATGCAAGCCCAGGACACCCTTGCTCCCGCCCAGCCCTTGTGGGAGTCGGGGGTGGGAGGGGTGGGGGGCAGTGCCAGCAGCGTCCTGCTAGGCTTGGGCCAGGGCCAGGAGAAACCCTGGGAAGCCAGTGGAGCCTGGGGGAAAATAGAAAGTGGGTGGGGGTGAGGGAGGCCGAGGTGGACAGGGCCTGGAAAAGCGGAAAAACAGCTTGGGAAAGGCCTGGGGAGCAGGCTGGGTGGGGCCCAGGAAGCTCGGGCCGGCCGGTCCCGGGAGAGACTCAGACAGGCCCAGGGGGCAGGAATAAAGGGGGGAAAACAGAAAAACAGCCTGGTCCTGGACTCCCAGTGGGGGGTGGGGGGCTGGGGGTGAGGCTGGGGGAGGGGTGTCTGACAGCAAAGGCCAGCCACATGACACTGGGCTGCCAAGGCTCTGGGTCTGAAAGCAGCCCTGGGTCCAGCAGAGATTGAGTCAGCTTATGGTGGTGCTCATAGCCCAGTCAGCCTATGGTGGTGCTCATAGCCCAGTCAGCCCAAGGCGACACGCTGAGGGCCTGCACTGAGAAGGACAGGGAGAGTCAGGCCTGCGTGCCCAGAGCCTGCTCCTGTCACTCTGCCTTGTGGCCCAGAGAAGTTCATCAGCCTGCACGAGGTCACACAGCGAGGATGCAGTCAGTTGTCTTCCTGTCTTAGCTCTGATTCCAAAGCACCCTGCCCTAACCTCTGTCCCCAGGTGCCTCCTCCAAGCTGCGATGCTTTAGGGCCCAGAAACCTGGGTCCCGACTCTGTCACTCTTGCGCCATGCAGCCACGAGCAGATCAGTCGCCCGCCTCTGTGAATTGAAGGTTCCTCTTTTCTCTAGTGGGAGGAAGCACACGAGGGGACGGGTACCCGGGGTCCGGGGCTCAGGCTGTCACACCGTAGACACATGAGCTTCCCGAGCAGGGACTTGCCTTGTCCCTGAGCTGCTTCTCATGTTTGGATTTGGCAGTGATTAAAATTTTATTTTTGTTGATTTATCCTTGACTTACAGTATTAATGGAATTCCAGGGATTTGGCTCGTACCTCTCTCGGTGTGTAACCCCCGGAGTTTTGTCCATCCCACCACCCCAAGGACCTTTCCAACTCCCCTTTCCAGTGAATTGGCTGATGGCTGATGCACTCACTCACTCACTTGCTTTGGTGTTGGCTGTACAATGGGGGCCCCAAGTCTGAGACCTGTGCAAACTTCAGGGTCATGAGGTGGAGGTAAAGAGGAGAGGCCTGAACTTTTCCTGGGGAGACGGTTCCATCCACCTGTCCAATACCTGATGTTCCAGGAAACGGTTCATCTCATCCACTCACACAGTTATCTAGTGCCCATCCACCCACCTCAACAGTTGCCCACCCATCCATCCATCCCCCACCCACCTCAACCATCCATTCATCCATTAATCCCTCCCTCCCTCCCTCCCTCCCTCCCTCCCTCCCTCCCTCCCTCCATCAATCCATCCCCCACTTCACTCCTCCACCCCACCTCAATCACCCATCCCCACCTCAACCATCCATTCATTCATCTATTTATGTACCCATCCATCCATCCATCCATCCATCCATCCATCCATCCATCCATCCATCCCCATTTCACCCATCCACCCCCACCTCAACCATCTACACCCCACCTCAACCAAACATTCATTCACCTATCCACCTACTTCAACCATACATCCATCCTACCCTCTCTTCCATCCTTCTAGCCATCCACCCACCCACCTCTCCCTGGGGAGACGATTCCACCATCCTTTCCAGTTCCCGAGGCCCTAGGACCGTAGTGTTCCTAGGGAGGCCAGGAGTTCCCAGTGTTCCCCTATGATGACTGACCCCCGGCTAGTGGCCAGAGCACTGTGGGGCTGCCTCCCTCCCTTCTCGGTCTTCATATGCCACATTTTCTCCTTTATTCCTGTATTCTCTTATGGGTTGGATTTGGGCTCCATCCAATAACCTCACTGCAAGGTTCTCTGGCATTACCCACAAGCGCCCTTTTCCCCAAAGAAGGTCCCATAAACCCACTCGTGCTGGGAGCTCAGGCTTGTACCCATTCTACACACTAGGGGTAGGATGGTCAGCAGAGGCGGGAGAGCTGGTCTGCATTCCGTGGAAGAATGTCTGTGGGGAGAGGCTGAGAGTTGAGTCAGAAAGAAAATAGGAGGCTCAGAAAGACCAGTGTCCAGCTGTGTCCAGGGAGGGCAGCTGGCAAAGGAGGGGAACAAGGGCCTGAGGTCTGGGCGGCTCCCGTCCGAGGCTCTATCCTAAAGATTCCCAGTTTGCCAGAGAGAAAGCCCCCGTCCCTCAACTCCAACCCAGGTGCCCCTGAGCTTTACAGGTGACCTAGAGACTATTGTCAGCACCACCCAACTTCCCTGCCAGCCAGTCGTGCTGTGGGGCCCAGCGAGGGGCCCCCAGGGACTTGCACGGCGGCAGATGGCCTTGCTCACGAGGCTATTTCGGGCTCCCTGATTATACGCTGCCACATTTGGATTTCTCACGGTTCCGGGAGTTGATTGCTACATGCATTTGGGGCCAGGGCTGCCCTGAGGTGGGTGGGTGGGCGGGCGTGAGGGCAGACCCCCCGCCTGTGAGGAAGGTCTGAACATGGGTCATTTGGTTCCTAGAGCCCTTGGTGAGCTGGGCGGGCCTGCACGGGTTTGCTCTGCCGGAAACATCGGTCTGGGGCAGAGTTGACCTGAGTGACACCACTCAGAAGCAGTGTGGTGCTCGGGTCCAGCACCCCTCAACTCTCGCACCCCCGACCCACAGGAGCCCCTGCAAGCTAAGTCTGAGGGAGGCGGGAGCACCAAGGGTGGAGGTGTGGGAGCTGGTAAGTCAGGTCTAGTTTAGGGGCGCATGGGCTCTGGCAGAGCCAAGAAGGGGCAATGCCCTTGTCTTCAGGAGAGGACAGGGTCAGGTTTTTTATGCACTTTTATTTCCCTTTCTGAAGTAGCTGATACCTGTAGAGAGCCCCAGCCTGGACTCTGGATAGAGGGAAGAAGAGAGCCAATAGTGTCTGTCCTTCCATCCACCCACCTACCACTTTGCCATCCATCCATCCAACCATTCATCTCCCCATTCATCCATCCACTCACTCATCCATCCATTTATCCGTTCACCCATCCACTTATCCATCTATCCATCCATCATCCATCTTACCCATCCACTCATCCATCATCCATCTACCCATCCACTCATCCATTCATCCACAACCCATTTATCCACTCATCCAGCCATCATCTATCATCCATTCATTCATCCACTCATACATTTATTTACCCATCCACCTATCCACTCATCCATTCATCCATCCGCCCATCCACACATCCATCCATCCACCCATCTACTCATCCACCCACCCATCCATCCATTCCTCTATCATCCATTCATTCATCCACCCATCCATCCCTTCCTCCCCTCCTTTCCCTCCATCAGTTTTTTTCTGAAATGCCTGACATTAAGTTTACTGAGATCAACAATAAAACGAGTGATGTGCCTTTCAGCAGCTCATGGTTCAATACCCCCAGACCCTCATCTTCACCCCTCCCCTCCCATACACTGTGGATTTGAGTTTACAAGTCAGAGAAATCAGTGAAAGTGAACATGCTGTAAAATGAATGTATAAGAGCTAAAAGGGCGTTGACTAAGGAATGAAAAACAGGTGAAGCCCAATGTGTGTAATAAGAATCATATTGGTGGTTAATGCTTGTCAGATGCTCGCTAGAGCACCAGGCTTGAGGCTACTGTTCGGTGAACATGCCTTGCTTATTCTCCGTGGGTCCCCCAGGGGGTTATTCTCACCTCCATTTTATTTTCCTTTAGTTTTTGAAGTGGTGGTGCTCAGGGCTTACTCCTGGCACTCAGGAATTATGCCTGGTGGGCTCAGATTACCACAGGGGGTGCTGGGATTAAACCTAGGTTGGCCGAGTGCAAGGCAAAAACCTACCACAGTATTCTTGCTCATGCCCGGACTCATCTCTGTTTTAAAATGAGGAAATGAAGGTTTAGTGAGCTGATCAAGAACTGGTAAATAGTGTGTCTGAGTCCCAAGCCCATGTGTACTCCTAGCCAGGACCCTGAACTCTGCAGAAGGGCAGCTGTGAGGGAGCCATGGTTTGGTCCCCAAGACCGTGGGCGTCTCAGCTCTTGGGAAGCTTACAGGAGCCCACACAGACCTCCAGAACTAAAGCTTGAGGGTTAGGACCCAGGAGTATGGATCTGAAAACAGCTCCCCAGGTGACAGCTAATGGGGAGCAGGAGCCCCTGTCTCACAAAGTGGGGTTCGGGGCCGGGGGAGCGTGTGGCTTCAGGTCCACGTCAGACACAGAGGTGTGGAGCCTACATTTCAGCAAGACCCACCCCCCTGCCTTGCACACGATTTCTAGGTGATGAAAACTCCAGAATCCCTGACAGGGGACTGTGCACTCCCCCCCAAATCCTTAAGAGCAGTGGTGGCTGTGACTGGAAGCCCCTGGACAGTGTGTGAGGCAGGACTGGGTGAGGGGTCACCCAGAGGGGAGCAGGCACTACAGGCTCTGACAATGGACCGCAGGATGCATCGAGCCCAACCACTGACAGTCTCATAAATTAGTAAATCACGGTTGCTAAAATAAATTCAAAAAGAAAAAGAGAGACTTTCTATGCAAGTCCTCAAACTTTCCACCTTTTCTTCCCCCAAAGTCTCTTGTGTATGGGTGAAAGGGAAGGTTCCGGTAGGGTTGGCTGGGGACAGGCTGGCGGCAATGAGGTATACCAGATGACCTCTCGGAGAATACAGCTGGAGAGAGAAAGGTCAGACATGGGGGAGAACTTCCCAGCCCTGTGGACCCACTGGGGAGAGTCTCTTCCTCTGAAAGTCCCGAGTCACAGTTCTCTCTTCTGGCTCCAGGGCCACAGGGAGGGCTGCACGGTCTCACCCCGACATTTGCGGGGCGCGCTTACGGTTCTTCCCAACTCGGTGGCACTAAAGCCCTGGAGAGGCCCCAAGTGGAGGTAAGGGGGGCTCTGGTCCCCGCAGGAGGCGTGGAGCCGCCGCCTCCCCGCCTTGCTCCCGCCCCGCGGCCGTCCTGGGGAGAGAAGACGGGCCGCCACAGTGTGATCTTTTTTGAGAGTCTATGAGTAATTTTCCACCCGTTTATGAGCCTGTGGAGCCCCCGCGTCTGCCAGCTGCCGGCTGGTGTGTGCAAAGCCACACACAGGCCGGAAAAGGCGGCGTGAGCACCGGGCTGGCTGGGGCCGCCGCGGAGGCCGCGGGGGCGGAGGCTGCTGGCCCAAGACCGCAGGCCCTTGGCAAACCAGGGCTGTTGGCGCCCGCCTGGGGGTGACCCGGTCCGCCTCCCCTCACCCCCCCACCCACAGGTGAGGAGCCCCGAGGCCCAGAGCGGAAGTGCCCGCTGTGTCCCTGGGGGGCTGGTGGGGTGAAGGGGCTGGGGGCCGGGCCCCCTGCAGCTGTTGGACAGAGATGTCTCTTCTGGCCTGTGATGGCTACGGGTGCGGCTCTGGAATGTGACCCCATGGGGGACCACTTGGGTCAAGGGTGACCCCTCCCCTCACTGTCCCCGTACCTGCTCTGCACTCGGAGCCACTCCTTCCCCCCGTTCCTTCCTCCCAGTTCAGGGAAGCCTGGTGAGGAGACTTTGGGGTCTCAGTGGAGGCAGGTGAGGAGGGGTTGGTGTTCGGTGGTGAGTAACAGGAGGCTGAGCCCTGTAGACGCCCCTACTCCCCATCCCTGTGCGTGTCTCTCCCCTGAAGCAGGCCGGCCTTGTAAGCACTGCCCTCTCCTTCCAGAAGAATCGGGCGTGTTCCCTGGGGAAGGGACAGGGGCCACAGGGGGCCACTAGCTCTTCACGGCATCCTAGTCCAGGGAAGACTCAGGGGAGCAGAGATGAGAGGGGGGCCGGGAACAATGGAAAGCAGGAGGCAGGGGGGACGCCACTGCTAGGTCCAGACTGCCCCTGCCCCCAATGGCCCCCTTCTCTCCTCCCTCTTCTTCTGGTCCACACAGTGGCCTCCACTTGGCCACCCCTAGTCTGGCTCCGGGGCCCTCTAGGCCCTTCCTGGACCTTCCCTACTCTGCGGCCAGTATGTTCTCTCCACCAGTATCTCATTCCCTCTCTGCTGACACGGGGCTGTGTCCACCCCTCTGTCCCTGGTGTCCTCCTGTGGGCAGCCACTATCCTGTCTCTGCGCTGTCTGTGTCGCAGGGTTCCCGGTGGATGAGGCACCGGGTCCAGCCTGCTGTGGGGTGGCCAGCTGCCACACGGACCCTTCCCTGGAAGAACCCTCTGTGCCCCAGACGACTTTCCCCTCCTCCTGTGCTTCTCCAGCAGCGGACTCCGGGTGGGGCCAGTGTGGCCCCCCGGAAAGGTGTGTTGTGGGGAAACTCCATCAGCCCGCTTCAGACTGACCTGGGGGATACACTGTATCTACAAAGTGAAAGACTGAAAAGCTATGGATGTCTTCCCGAGGGGTGACCTGCTGCTAAAGGTTCATCTCTGCCCCTGTGCCGGGGGAGGGGGCCCTGGCTGGCGTGGGGTGGGGAGATGAAGTCTCGATTTCCGGAGCTGCAGGTTGGGGTGGCGGCCAGAGGCTGCCCCCCCCCCACCCCCGCAGCGGCAGCTCCCCCTGCGCCCCCCTCTGCTTCCTGCTCTGACGGCTGCAGCTGACAGGCTGGAGGCCACGGGCCTCCTCAGGGAGCCAGCGGGCCTTCTGGGCTAGCACAGCTGCCTCAGACCCCCGCGCGCCCCACCGCCCCCGGAACCTGCCTCTCGGCTGCACATCTGCTAACCGGGCTCCCCCCCCCTCCTGGGGCTCAGTGACACCCCCAACATCTGGGGGGGGAGGAGCCCACCTGGGAGGGGAGCAGGAGTGCTGGGGTGTGGTGGGGCCTGGGAGCAGGCGGGGAGTCCCCGGGTTCTGGGCTGTCTTGTCACCTTGTACTTGCTTCCTAATCAGATCATCTCAGCAAAGCCATGTTCCACCACCCCCAACCCACCCCCAGCCCAGCACACTTTCCCTTGCCTCCTTCTTTTGGACATTCTTCCACCTCCTCCAGGAAGTCCTTCTAGGCTGATCTCTTCCGATTCTGAACCTAGTGGGAAACAGTAAGTACCAGAGTCAGGCCTCCTTGGTCTTTGTGGAGACCAGCTGGAGCAGAAGATCTAGGCAGAAGGCTCCTTTCCCTGGTGCCAACAGGCAGCCGGGCACCCATGGGACCTGGGCTCTGCCAGCAGCCATGTGCTTCCAGGGTCACGCAGGAGACCCTGCTTAGAACTCGGGCTGGTGGGCAGGGAAAGAGTGTGATGCAGAGGACGAATTTCCTTTAGAGGTTGCCCAGAGACCTGCTGCTGGGGGCTTGGGATGCCCAGCGATCC
Source organism: Sorex araneus (assembly GCF_027595985.1). Taxonomy (NCBI): domain Eukaryota; kingdom Metazoa; phylum Chordata; class Mammalia; order Eulipotyphla; family Soricidae; genus Sorex; species Sorex araneus. The sequence continues at coordinate 35,463,517 of NC_073308.1, forward strand.
CCTTTCAGCCAGTCTGGGATGTCCTGAGGCACTTCTGTGCATGGGCAGAGCAGACGGGCGTCCCTCTGTCTCCCCCCTCCCCCCCATGACCTGACAGGTGTTTTACTTATTTATTTTTTAATTAGTGAGTCCATTAGTGGGGATACCATTACAGACTTACAAATCTTCATGCTTGCGTTTCAGTCACACAATGCTCAAGTACCCATCCCTCCCCCAGTGCCCACTCTCCACCACCAACGGTCCCAGCATCCCTCCCACCACCCCCACCCCGTCCCCCCACCCCACCCCACCTCTGCGGCAGGCCATTCCCTTTTGCTCTCTCTCTCCTTTTGGGTGTTGTGGTTTGCAGTAGAGGTATTGAGTGGCCCTCATGTTCCGTCTAGTCTACTTTCAGCCCGCCTCTCCCATCCCGAGCGGGCCCTTCTAGCACCCTTTACTTGGTGGTCTTCACAGGTGTTTTCAACGTGTCCCAAGATTCTCTGAGTCTGGACAAACTCAGGGGCACAGGAAAGGAGGGCTCGGGGCATCTTCTGGGCGCTTGCTCCGTGCCAGGCCCAGGAAGGCCCCGGCACACACGTGACAGGCTTGCTGGGACTGAGTGCCAGCCTCCGAGTGCTGGAAGGGGCTGTGCGGGTTCCGGGGTCTCTCTTTCTCTCTCTGCGAAGAGCTGCCGCATTTATTACACTCTGCCAGGTTAGGATCAGGGAAGCTCGTAGCTGAGACACTCTGAGTTGGATACGCGACTGTCCCACTGTGCGGGAGGTGACGGTCAGGCCACCTCGGGAGGCCTTGAGGGCTCAGCAAGATGCCTGGCGTATCAGAGCGTGTGATGCCCAGTGAAGCTGATCAGGGTGACAATCTGGCCGGTCTTCGGAATGGCGTCGCCATCCCCCCGAGACCACCACTCCTTCCTGGTGAGGGGACCCATGGCAGTCTGGCCTGCGTGACTGACTGTGTGGAGTCAAGGGGTGCTGAGGCTGGCACTGTGCCCCTCCATCCCCTGCCAAGAGGGGTCCTTCTGGGAGAGTCGGCCGGCAGGAGGCAGGGGATCACTCATCCATCGCTCTCACGGAGCAGGTCTACGGGGGGCTGGGCTCTGCCGTGGGAGAGTCCCTCCTGTCCCCTGTTCACTCCCTCCTGTCCCCGCTTCTCTTTGCTGCTGCTTGGGGGTCAGACCTGGCAGTTCTGGGAACTGTGAGGTGCTGGGGTTGGAGCTCAGGGCTCCCCCATGAAAGTAAACTTCTCTCCAGACCCAAGTAGGCTTTTGAATGTTTTAGGGTTTTTTGTTTGTTGTTGTTTGTTTTTTGTAATCGAGGGACTCACATATGCAAGGCAATATACCTGGCCCTTGGAACAAGATTTTTGTTCAGTAATATACCTCACATTAATCCCAAAGGGCTACACCATTCAGCCTCATGAACACTGGCGGGCCATTTAGGCTTGTGTAATCCGCTCTGTGAGGTTTACGTGCTAAGGGACGCTAAAGTAATTTGAATATAAGGGACGCTAGAGCAATTTGAATGCAGATTTGACAGGCTGATACTGTCCACGTCACTATGACACTGAAGTCTCACTTCAGACATCTGGGCTTCTAGTGTGTGTGTGTGTGTGTGTGTGTGTGTGTGTGTGTGTGTGTGTGTGTGTGTGTGTGTTCGTGCATGCACGTGTGTTTCTCAAGCCCACAATTTTTTTTTTTTATTTTTATTTTTTTGCTTTTTGGTTCACACCTGGCTCTGCACAGGGGTTACTCCTGGCTCTGCACTCAGGAATTATCCCTGGCGGTGCTCAGGGGACCATATAGGATGCTGGGAATTGAACCCGGGTCGGCTGCGTGCAAGACAAATGCCCTACCACTGTGCTGTCGCTCCAGCCCCAAGCCCACAATTTTCTGTGTGCACACAAACATTTTCGTATCTCTTCCGAGGCCCCGTTCATGCCCACAGCCCCCATCTGCAGTGGGTCCCACTAAAGGCAGGTCTGTCAGCATTCAGGAACTTGCCGAGCGTCACTGGTCCCCTGGTCTCTGATGCCCTCTGACAGCGAAAGGGGGTGTGGTTCAGTTCTGGTGGCACAACTGTGAAACTGTGCCCGGACCCGGGACAGGGCAGGAAGGAGACGCTGGCGCGGGGTAGCAAGTGTCTCTCCAGAAAGGCCCGAGGCTGTAGCCAGCCTGCCTGAGCTCTGAGGGCTTCCGAGAAGCCGCTGCATCTGCTTCCAATTGTGGCTATGAGGACACCCGAGTCCCAGTGCCGGGTCCCCCGGCACCGCCCCGCTGGCCGGCTCAGCCAGTTCCTGAGATGAGAGGGAAGCGCCACAGGCCTGGGGACACCTTCTGGCCGGAAGCCGGACGGAAGGCCCACAGCAGAGACACACCTGGGGCTGGGATTTGCGCATCAACTAACAGCCAGACTGGTGGGATGAAGGGCAGGTGTGCAGGCCCAGCGTTTCCGCGGGCAGCCCCAGTGCCCGCGGGCCTGAGAGAACAAAAAAAAAAAAATGCATCTGCAGAACACAGGGGTGCAGAGAGAGCTGGGCCACGGGGCCAGAGGAACTGGCTCGACGGCGTGGGGGCTCACGACAGGGCTTGCCTAGAGAAAACCTGGTGTGCTTGAGAGTGGAGTGGGCCTGGCCGAAGCCGGGCAGCGGGCAGTGAGGAGATGGCCCTCAGGAGGAGGCGCGAGAGTCGAGAGAAGAGTGACGATGGGGTGACAGGCACAGTCGGGGCCCCTAGACGGGGCATGAAGGGGCCTCCTGCCACTGCTGCCCCCCGGCCCCCCTCCCCGGCACCCTCACGTCCCCACTAGGCTCCGTGGAGAGCTCTCTGCCGGCCTCCCAGGCCCCGGCTCTCCAGAGCCTGCGACTTAATTATACACTGACGCACTTTGTTTTTAAAAAACATGTTTATTTTTGTTCTGACTCATTGTACAAAATTTAGAAAATGCAAAAAAGAAGAAGAAAATAAAAATCACCCACGGTGCTACCACCCAGACGCGGTGGCTGTCAGCGTTTCTGCGTGTGTCTGTGTGAGCGTGCATGCTCTCAGTAAACACACAGGCTTTCTGCACAGGATGGCCGGGCGTCACGGCGAGACTTGGGCCCGGCTGACCGTTGCTTTGCAATTGTCCTCTGGGGCACCGGTTCTGTCATTTTATTTTATTTTTTTTATTTTTTTATTTTTATTTATTTATTTATTTTTTTGCTTTTTGGGACACACCTGGCGATGCACAGGGGTTACTCCTGGCTCTGCACTCAGGAGTTACTCCTGGCGGTGCTCAGGGGACCATATGGGATGCTGGGATTTGAACCCGGGTCGGCCGCGTGCAAGGCAAACGCCCTACCCGCTGTGCTATCGCTCCAGCGCCAGGTTCTGTCATTTTAGCTTGAAGTATTCATTTCTTTTAGTTGAGATGTAATTCTCACAACACAAAACTCACCCTATGAAATGCAGCGTTCATTGGTATTTTTTAGAAAACGTACTTAGACACTTCTGCGAGCATCAGCGTCCTCTAATTCCAGAAGCTTCTCGCCACCCCCAGAACAAAACTTTTCCTCCTGAGCCATCATTGACCATCTCCCTTCCCCAGACCCTTAACAGCTTCTGTCTCTCTGCTGTTACTCTGGATTTGCCTCTTCAGGACATTTCTTAAAAATGGGATCATAAAATATGCAGCTCTTTGTGTCTGACTTCCTTCGGTTAGCAGAAATCTCTCACAGCTCATCCCAGAGCATACTCAGATGTGTATCAGTGCTTGATTCCCTTTGATGGGTGAGTAATAGTTCAAGGTACAATACATAACGTGCTGTTTACCTGTTCACCGATTGACTGTTTGAGTTGTTTTTATTTTTGGCAATTATGAGTAATGCTGCTCTGAATATTTGAGCCCACATAATTTTCCATTGTCTTGGCTAGGTAATCAGTTGTGGAATTATTAGATCATATGGGGGTGTAACTCTGTGTGTTTGTGTGTGTGTGTGTGTGTGTGTGTGTGTGTGTGTGTGTGTTACCACAGAGCACATCCATGTGCAAGGCATACACTCTACCACTGAGCTACATATCTGGTCTGTTGTTTTTTTTTTTAAAATGAATTGCCTAACTACTATTCAAAAGCAAACGCATCATCCTACAGGCCCACCAACTTATTTATCTGGCTACTAGTTTCGTCGTATCCTCACCCATGTCTGTGGCTTCCTTCTGGGGATGCATCTCAGTGTTTCCCTGTGGTTTTGATTTCCATTTCTCTAGCACATTGAGTAGCTTTCTCTGCACTTGTTTGTGACCAGATGTTCTAGTCTGGAGAAATATCTGTTCACCATCCTTTGCTCATTTTTTTTTTTTGCCTTTTTGGGTCACATCTGGTGATGTGCAGGGGTTACTCCTGGCTCTGCACTCAGGAATGACTCCTGGCAGTGCTCAGGGGACCATAGAGGATGCTGGAAATCGAACACGGGTTGGCCGCATGGAAGGCAAACGCCCTCCCCGCTGTGCTATTGCTCCAGCCCCATCCTTTGCTTATTTTTGAACTGAACTACCTATTCCTTATTGCGACATTGCAACAATGAATGGTCTAAACATAAAGTTCTTTATCAGACATCTGATACAAATGTTTTTACCCTTCTGTGGCTTGTCTATTCATTGCCTTGACTTTGTCTTTTGAAGAGAAACATTTCGTTTATTTCTTTGGGGAGGGGGGTTGGGCCACACTTAGTGGGACTCGGGGTTTGCTTCTAGCTCTGTGTTCAAGGGTCACTGCTAGCAGTGCAGAGCCAGGGGCTGGCTGTGTGCTGGCTACACACAAGGCAAGTGCCTAATCTCCTGTATCATCTTTCTGGTCCAAGAACAAGAGTTTTAAATTTTGATGAAGTTCAATTCATCTATTTTTTTTCTGTTTATTTCTTCTACTGTGGTATTATGTTTAAAGTACTCTTGCCTAATCTAAGATCATGAAGATTTATGGCTATATTTTCTTCTAAGGGTTTTATTGTGTTTTGGTCTTTGATCTATTTTGAGTTAATTTTTGTATATGATTTGAGGTAGAGGTCCAATTTGATTCTTTTATATGTAGTTGGCCTTCTTTCAAACTATTTCAATACATTTCACCACAAAGATTATTCCTTGAAAAGATAATTCTTCCCCTAATCAATTTATCTTATCCTCTTAATCTGCCACCATAAATTAGAAACAATTATTTCTGGACTCCCAATTGTATTCAGTTAACTTATTTGTCTAGTCTATCCAGTTCTATACAGTCTCAAATATTGTATCTTTGTAGTGACTTTTGAAGTCAAGAATCCTTTAACTTTCCCCTTCTTTTTCAAGTTTAGTTTTGGATTTTCTGGGTCTTTTGCTTTTTAATAAAAATTTTAGGATAGGCAGGAAGGAAGGAAGGAAGGAAGGAAGGAAGGAAGGAAGGAAGGAAGGAAGGAAGGAAGGAAGGAAGGAAGGAAGGAAGGGAGGGGAGGGAGGGAGGGAGGGAGAGAGAGAAGGAAGGAATGAAGGAAGGAATGAAGGAAGGAAGGAAGGAAGGAAGGAAGGAAGGAAGGAAGGAAGGAAGGAAGGAAGGAAGGAAGGGAGGGAGGGAGGGAGGGAGGGAGGGAGGGAGGGAGGAAGGAAGGAAGGGAGGGAGGGAGGGGAAGGAGGGAGGGAGAGAGAAGGAAGGAATGAAGGAAGGAAGGAAGGAAGGAAGGAAGGAGAAAGAAAGAGAGAAAGAAAGAAAGAAAGAAAGAAAGAAAGAAAGAAAGAAAGAAAGAAAGAAAGAAAGAAAGAAAGAAAGAAAGAAAGAAAGAAAGAGAAGAAAGAAAGAAAGAGAGAAAGAAAGAAAGAGAGAAAGAAAGAGAGAAAGGAAGGAAGGAAGGAAGGAAGGAAGGAAGGAAGGAAGGAAGGAAGGAAGGAAGGAAGGAAGGAAGGAAGGAAGGAAGGAAAGGAGGAAGGAAAGACAGCAAAAGGAGAGCAATTTGATTAGGATTACTTTGACTGTATAGCTCAATTAGGAGAATATTGCCATCTTAATAATGCTAACTCTTTGGATTCCTGATTATGAGATGTCTCCCATTTACTTGGGAATTCTTTTATTTCTCTCAATGAAGTTTTATAGTTTTCTTGCATTTTTTGGGTTTTATGTACTCTGAAGTATGTTATTCTATTAATATTCTTGGAAATAAAATTGTCTTCTTAATTTCATATTTGGGTTGTTCTCAGCGAAGGTATAGAAATACACTGATTTAAAAAATATTGATTTGGGGCTGGAGTGATAGCATAGCAGGTAGGGCGTTTGCCTTGCACGCAGCCGACCTGAGTTCGATTCCCAGCATCCCACATGGTCCCCAAGCACCGCCAGGAGTAATTCCTGAGTGTAGAGCCAGGAGTAACCCCTGTGCATTGCTGGGTGTGACCCGAAAAGCAAAAAAAAAAAAAAAATAAATTGATTTTCAGGCCTGGAGCGATAGCACAGCGGGTAGGGCATTTGCCTTGCACGCGGCTGACCTGGTTTTGATTCCCAGCATTCCATATGGTCCCTTGAGCACCGCCAGGAGTTATTCCTGAGTGCAGAGCCAGGAGTGAGCCCTGTGCATCACCAGGTGTGACCCAAAAAGCAAAATAATAATAATAATAATAATAACAGTAATTTTGTATCCTGCCATCTTGATATACTATTCATTCTAATAGTTTTTTAATGATGTATTTTACGATTTGATTGGGGAACCTTTAATCTTCTTTTCATTATATTTTCCTAAAGATTCTCATTGGGATTTTAATCAGAATTACATTGAATTTAGTGATTGAATTGCAGGTAATTTGCATATTTATACATTTTTCTCATGCAAGATTTATTTCTCATAATTTAAGACATCTTTATGCATTTCATAATCTTTTTGTGGCTTTTTTCCCCATTAGGGACCTATATATTTCTTGCTAGAATTATTTCACAATATTTTCGGGGTTTGTTTATGACCTTTTATTGTGGTTATTACTAATGTAAAGGGGATGTTTTCGTCATTGTTTCTTCTGTTTCTTGTTTAGAAGTTAGGAAAATATGAGGTGCAAACATTCATCTTGTATTGACAACTTTATTGAATTCTGAATCTTTAATGCTTACCATAGATTATCTTGGATTTTCTGAGAATCTAATATTAATTGCAAATCATAAGTAGAACTCTTATTTTTGTTTTCTGGGTTCATCAGAACTTTCTGAAGAATAGTTATTGGCCATAATGACAAAACAAATTTATCTTGTTCTGCTATTTTTAATTTGTTTTGTTTTGTTTTGGGACCTTTCCCTGTGGTGCTTGGGGCTATTCCTGGCTCAGTGCAGGGAAGGGCATTTGGTGCCAGGGATCAAACTCTGACTTCCCACACAAAGAGCAAGTGCTAAAGCTCTTTTGCCATCTTCTCAATCCTTGTTCTGAGTCTTAATAGTAAAATCTTCATTTTTTTTCCATACTGGACATCCCTAAATCGTCATTATTTTGAGAGAAGAATCCTCCATTTCAATACTTAAGTCTTTTAAAAATTAAGATTGTTGGCTGTTTTGAAGTGGCTTTTTAATATGTACTGGGATTATATATACTAAATCCATTAAACTGTATATAATATAAATCATTATTAAATCAATTGCTGGGATGGCTCTTAATAGTGGTAGGCCATTCTTTCTGCATTGTTCTGTTGTCAGGATTATATCTAGAGAGCCCATATTCCAGGTTCCGTAAAACAGTATGGGGAAAGGTGCTTGCCTTGTAAGTGGCAGTCCTGGGTTCAATTCCCAGCGCCCCATATGGTCCCCTAAGCACCACCAGGAGTGAGCCCTGAGCACAGAGTCAGGAGTAACCCCAGGGCACCACTAGGTGTGGCCCAGAACAACAACAAATTACCAAGTGAGAATAAGGTTGTTTACTAGCATGTATAGATTTCGTTATTGGGCTAATCAGAGTTCAAAGAATAAATACGATTATCACTCCAGGTTTTCTATTCCTGCCACGAGTTATAAAGCATTTTTGAAATTTTGGAAAAATTTGTCAATAAATGAACTGATCCCAAGAATCTTTAGTGGAAAAAAATTTCAATAATATTTTTTCCTTCTCCCTTAATGTTTGGTCTAGTCTACAGTTTGAGTTCCTATGGAGTTCTGGACATTTCTATTTTTTTCTGAAAATTATCAGTTTCATCTAACTCATTTTACTCTGTGGTAATACACTTAATGATTTTGAGGCGTAGCCTTGAAGAGGAGATGGAATCTTCTAAGGAAGATAAACAATGTGTTGTTCCATTTTTCTCATCTTTGATGTGTTCTTTTCCATGTTTTATTGCTGCCACCCTCTCCCCCGCCCCCCACCGTCCCGTTCACCCTGGTCCTTTCACTCTCGGGCCTCCATCCCTTCCTCCTAGCTGAACGCTCTTGGTTTTCCCAGATTTTTAACTCTGTCTTCAAAATTCAGAATGAATTTTGTTCACAGGGCCTTTTCTTTCTCTCCATTTTTTTTTCTGAATTGTATTCAAATACACTTAATATTAAATTTGCTTTCCTGACCCTCTTGGCTCATGGGTTAGTGGTATTAAGTTTATCCCCATGGCCGAGAACCCCCACCTGTTCACAGATTTCTTTTCAAACTCTGGACTCGGCAAGAGTGATTCCCATCCCCTCGCCTTCAGCCCTGAATACCATGCTCCACTTTCTGCCTCTATGAATTCATGACTCTGGGTAACTCTTGTGAGTAGGATCCTGTTTTTGACTTTAGTGTCAGGCTTATTTTACTTCACGCCTTAAACCCGGGGGTGACCCATGGTGTTGACTGCATTCGGATCTCCTGCCATTTGCCCGCCCAGTAATATGCCATTGAGGCTTCATACCCAACTCTGTCCATCCGGCTCTGTCTTCTTGGACTGGTTCCACTTTTTGGCTATTGTGAAAAATACTAGAATGTGGGTGCACAAGTCTCCCTTCAAGCCACTCTCTTTCCTCCCCATCTTTGAATAGAAAAACATTCTTAGCTGGATGTGGTCCTCTCACTTGGGAGGTCAGAGAAATGTCCCCCTTCCCACAGTTTGCTTTCTACCCTCCTGGGCCTGGTTCCATCAGATTCTCAGCAATACGGATACACAGCAGGCAGGAGTGTGTCATTTCGAGCCAATTCTCAGCACATGCTACCGGGTGTAGCCTTAGAGTCTTGCAGCTGATGATGCTTCTGATTCTCTCAACCCAGTGCTCCCTGCAAGCCTACCCCAGCGCGCCTGCCCTGGCTGGTGATGAGCGTCCAGGGAGGAACTACAGGATGATACATTCAGGCCTGAATGAATAGATGCAGGATGGGGACATCCTAGTTCCACAAAGCCCTGGGGTGAGGCAGTAATTTGCTGTCCACTCTGCCACCACTGGCTCTGCCTCTCTGGGACACTCCCCTGGGGGAAGGCTCCTGCTGAATCCCTGCCCTGCCCCCCTACCATGACCTTCCAGAGAGTCTCTGAGTGAAGCAAGGAACATGGGGTGGCAGCTGGGGAATAGATAGTACAGTGGGGAGGACACTTGCCATGCACGGGGCCTACCTGGGTTCAATCCCTGGGGCCCCGTATGGTCTCCTGAGCCTGCAAGGAGTGATCCCCGAGTGCAGAGCTTGGAATAAGCCTTGAGCCCCATCAGGTATGGCTCCCTGCTCGCTCCCCTCCCCCAATCAAAAAATAAATGAAAAGCATAATATTTGAGCTGGAGAGATAGTTCAGAAGGTCAGGAGCTTGCCCTGCACATGGCCAGCACAGGTTTAATCCCTGTCACCTCATATGGTGGTCCCCCGAGCACCACCAGGAGTGATTCTCTTAAGAGCAGAGGTAGGTGTAACCCCTGGGTATTGCTAGGTGTGTTCCCAAAACCAAAACCCAACCAACCAAACAAGACCCCCCAAACCATAAAAACATGGGTTAGGATGGTGGCAGTGGATGGAACTTTGGCTGTTTCAAAAGCCACTGCTCACAGGGTCTCTGTGTGTGGCGGTCCCATAGTCTGGATTCTGGTTCAGAATTAGGCTGGGAGGGGCCGGAGGGATAGCACAGTGGGCAGGGCATTTGCCTTGCATGCTGCCAACTCAGGTTCGATTCCCGGCATCCCATATGGTCCCCCCAAGCACCACCAGGAGAAGTTCCTGAGTGCAGAGCCAGGAGGAACCCCTGTGCATCGCTGGGTGTGACCCAAAAAGCAAAACAAAACAAAAACCCAAAAAGACAAAGAATTAGGCCTGGGGGCGAGAGGATGTGCCTCTCCCTTTTGCTCGTGCTGGGCAGGGCTGCTCTGTTTGCCAAGGCAGAGGGGTCAAAAGCCACACAGCACCGTATATGGTCCTGAGTCCCACCCACCTCAGGGTTAGTGACCAGTGACCTATTCCAGACAAGAGTTGCTGTGGGCCAGGCCTAAGCTGTCACCATTGTTTGTTTGTTTGCTTCCTCCCATCCTTCCCTGTATCTTGACTGGTGTGCTAGAGAGAAGGGGCTTCTGTTTCCCTCCTTTTAGACAGGAAGCCACCTGCGAATGTTTGGCTGCTTCCTTCACGTCCCTGCCTAGCTGAGTGGCATCTGGGCTGATCCCCCTGTATGCCTGGCTCTGCATGGGAGGATTTGAGGGAGCACTTCCGGATCCAGCACGGGGGCGGGGGGGAGGGGGTGCGGGGAGGGGGGACTGGGGGATGCTAAGGCTAGAGACCGCCCCTACACGGTCCGCAGAGGGGCTCTTGAGGAGCATGGGAATACTTGTTGTTGTTTTTATTGTTGTTGTTTTGGTATGGGGGCCTCACCTGGTGAGGTGTTACTGCTCAGGGGCTACTCCTGGTTCTGCACTCAAGAATCACTCCTTGCAGTGCTCATGGGACCCTATGGGGTTCCGGGGATTGAATCTGGGTCAGCTGCATGGAAGGCAATCACCTGAGCTGCTGTCTTATCTCTCCAGGTCCCTGTTTTTATTGTTGTTGCTGCTTTGAGTCAAATGAGTTGTGCTCAGGGTTTACGCCAAACTCTTTGTCCAGGGATCACTCCCAATGGTGCTCAGGGGGCCCTTGTGGGGTGCTGGGGATCGAACCTGGGTCAGCTGCATGCAAGGCAAGTGCCCTACACTCTGCCCTATCCAGGAAAGGGGGCTTAAGCAGAGATTTGAAGACAAGAGGGAGAAGCATGTTTCGGGGAGGGGTCCCGCACGTTACAAAGGTGAAGAGATGAATGAGGTACGAACTCTGTGCCAAAGGGTGATAGGCAGGAAAGTATTATTTCCCAGATGAAATGGGAATTTCCCAGAGCGAGGAGAGGGGAACGAGGCAGTTGCCCCAGCAACAGAGCATTGAAGCCTGAGCAACGGTTTGGGGTGGACCCGAGTCAGGGGCTTCATCCAAGCACCAGAAAGACAATAGGCTGAAGAAGGAGTGTCCAGTGTGTGTGAGTGCAGGGATGTTGGGGATGGGTGGGGGACAGAGCAGCAGGACAGAGCACAGTGGGTCGGGCGGTTCTCAGGTGATCCCTGGGAGCCGCTGGGAATTAGAGGAGGAAATTAGGAGACAGAGGGAAGTATAGGCCCGCAGGGTGTGGGTTGGGGGGAGGCCAGACGCGATGGGCCTTCCCCCTTCTTCACCAGCCTCTCCTCCCACGGTACCTTCAGGAGACTTCCCATGTGGCTTGGTCTGTGGTTGCTCTCTCTGTTTGTTTTAAACTTGGGGGACCCTACCTGGTTGTGCCCAAGGGCTACTCCTGACTTGGGACCATGCAGTGCCAAGGACCAAACCTGCGTCTCCCACTTGTGCTCCAGCCCCTTGAACCAGCCCTTGGGCCCATGGCTTTTGCCCCTTCCGGACAGCTCTTAGCACTGGTATATCGCCTGTGCTCCCTAACCCCGTCTCTGGAGAGGCAAGTTGGGAAGCCCCAGCAGCCACAGGAGTCAGCTCCCAAGCTCACTCGACGGCTCAGGAAGACCCCCCGGATACCAGCGCCCAGTCTGGACTTTGAGGGCCGGGGGCGCCGGGGGTGTCTGCGATGGCTTTTCGGCTTTTGGTAGTCCCCACCCCAGGATTCCCGGATCCTCACCCGCAAAGCTGGCCTTTTGCCCGCATCAATAGGTCTATGTCTTCAGGGGATGCTCTGAAAGGCAACACACGGTCTCCACCCTACCTCCCCGCTGGAGGGCGGGTAATTATTTTTATCTATTGCTGCCGATTAAAACACAAGGAATGGCTTGGGGGGTGCTCAGGTATCCTTCTTTGATGTGTACAAAAGAAGCACTTTCTCTGCCCCCCCAGGGCTCCCAAACACCCCACAGTTCTCCTGACAGATGGAGGGGGAGGGTGGCTGGGGCGAGCCCGTAGCCTGGAGAGCCAGCGGTGGTGCCTTCGTTTTAATATCCTTCCTTTGATCTATTGAAAGGCTGACAGGGAGAGGGAAGGATCTTATTAGGGAGTGTAAATCAGAGCTGATGAAGTTACCTTCTCCGCTCAGACCTTCCCGGGGCGTAGGAAGGGGAGGGCAAAGCGTTGCTCTAGCTCCCTCCCCCCACTTCATCATGAGGGGGACGCAAAGATGAATGGGAGGTTCTATCCACCTTCTCCCTCTGCCCAGCAGGGGAGCGAGAGTTCTGATTCCCGATTTCCCCGGTCATTCCCGGGCCTTCTCTTTCCTCCCTAGGGGCTCACAGCCCTGGGGGTCTCCTGTCAGCCCTGCTCAGGTCCCAGCACCCTGAGTCTCGTCTCCATTCTGGATTTGTCAGGAGCTGTGACAATCCTCCTCCCCTCTCCACCCCACTTTGCCCCGGTAAAGGTCCCCATAGTGGCTTCCAAGTAGGGAGGGTCGTGGTGGAGACCCAAGGCAAGAGACCCCACATGCAGGATCTGCTGAAGATTGGCTTCCGGAAACCACGTTCTTTACCAGATCTCAGCCAGCTGGGTGGGGGCAGGGCAACAGCCTCCCTCCTACATAGTGTCCCTCCGAAGTGTCTGGGGGCCCACGGGGCATGTCTTCACCTGGGTTGGGACAAGGAGAGACGTGAATGCTGGACTCAGAGCCACCTCCCCTCTCTGCGACCTTGGGCAAGTAGCCCTCTCCTCCCGGGAAGCCTTTTAAGTTTTCACAGAGCTTCACTGTGGGTGAACTTCCGGTAGAGAGATCACAGCCCGGCCCATGCCCCGGGAACTTGGAGTCTAACCCCGAGAAGGGATTAGAGGGGAGCCTGGCGCTGTCCAAATGCCCGATATGGCCGTTGCCTTTCCTTCACTTAAATGACACCCCTTCCCTACTTCCCCTCTCTGTGCCCCCCAATTCCTTGAATTCCAAGCCCATTCCCTCTCCCCAAAGTTCCTCAAATAGTCATTCTCCACAAAATGCCTCCCTGAAAGGTTCACCATAGCACAAAACCACAGCAAACCCAGCAAGAGGCAACTTCTGTACTCGAGAAAGTTCTTTGTCAGGTGGCACCATTTTAGTCATCTTGGAATCCTGGCGGATCACGGTGGCTGGGGGCGGGTAGCTTGGGGGAGTCAAGGGGTCCAGGCTTGGTTGCTGCTTCTAGAGCTAACATGCCTTCTCAATTGGCGGGAGTCCTGTGTGGTGTTTTCTTAGCTTAGGGAGTTTCTGTTCAAACTTGGGGCGTCTCATCCATCAATCTGGAGAGCCCCTTTGAGGTACAGGCCGGGGAGAGAGTCTCCTTCCCTTCCCATCTCTCCTCCCGTCATCCTCGGTTAGGAACAAGAGGTGATGGGAGTGCAGACCTGCTCTTCACCTGTCCCAGTCCCAATAGGCTGGGACTGGGGGATGGAGCAACCCCAGATATATGAGCCCTGTTGAGGAGATGCTAGAGTTAGGCACCCCTATTTCACACAGTTGAGAAAACACCCCCTTTTTATGAGGGGTGTGCATCAGAGGCCCTGGGGTAGAAAGCCACTCCTTTTCTTTCTTTTCCCTTGTGCTGGAGAGTGGGGGGTGTTTGGGAGGCACACTTAAGAGTGCTCAGGATTTGTTCTTGGCTCTGAGCTCAGGGATCGCTCCTGGTTGGGACTGGGGGGCCATGTGTGGTGTCAGGAACGGGAACCAGATCAGCAGCACGCAGGCACCTTAACCGCTGAACTGTCCCTTGACTATCCACCACCCCCTGCCCCTGCCCCCGCCGCAAAAAAAAAAAAAAAGGCTGTTTTTCTTTGGGCTTCCCATCACCCCATTCTATCGTGCTTCCTTTCTCCTGGGCCCTGTCGCCCAAGGCCCTTCCTTGCTCAGAAGGAGACAGCTGGGCTTCTGCTCCAAAACAGCCTGTTGGGCTCACCCACTCCTCCCTCCCTCCCTCCCTTCTCAGCAGGGAGCTCGAGATCTTTCTAGAATGCCAGTGAGCATGGGCTTCTGTGCTGTTCTCACACACACACACACACACACACACACACACACACACACACACACACACACACACAGTGACACCTGGCACCCTCCTGCTTCCTTTCCTGAGTCCTCCCTCCCCGGACTCCCCGGACTTCTCTGCCCCCAGAGCCAGCTCCCTCTCCCGGGAGGCCTCCCTGGGTTTCCTGAGGGCGAAGGGAGTGGGTCCTGCTCCCCGAGTGCGTTTGGTTTGGTTTCTGTTTGGGGGCCGCGCTGGGCTGTGCTCAGGGCTGACTCCCGGCCTGCTCTGGAAACCCAGGCGAGCGTCCTGCACCCCGGGCTCTCGCCCCGGCCCTCCCAGAGCACTTTCCATTCACAGCCACAGAGTCTGGAGTCAGAGCAGTGACCTACCCTCCTTGTCGGCCAACTGAGTGAGAGCCACAGGACTGGAGAGAGACTGTCGCGCTTACGGTGTTTGCTTTGCACGAGCCAGACCTTACCCCACCCCAGCACTGCTGAGTGCAGTGCAGGTCACAAAGTCAGAGGCAGCCCTGTGACCTGGACCCCACACCCAACAAGATTCACATTAAATAGTAAAATAAGTGTTACTCTAATAATTAAAGATCTGTAACTGGCTGAGCGATAGCACAGCAGGTAGGGCGTTGGCCTTGCATACGGCCGACCTGAGTTCGATTCCTCCATCCCTCTCAGAGAGCCCGGCAAGCAACCAAGAATATCCCGCCTGCATGGCAGAGCCTGGCAAGCTATCCCTGGTGTATTCGATATGCCAAAAACAGTAACAGCAAGTCTCACAGTGGAGACATTATTGGTACCCACTCGAGAAAATCAATGAACAATGGGATGACAGTGCTACAGTGCTAATCATTAAAAATAAATAATTAAAATGTAAACATTAAATACAAAGTAGAGGCAAAATGCTGGCAGCCTGGCTAGTTCTGGTGAAGTGTGAGCTAAGGCATTTGTGATGTTAGATATATAATAAGGCAACTGGTCTTCTAAGAGCTTCTCCGGAGAGGAGCACTGTGTGTCTGAGTCCCACAACTGAACCCAAAGCCCACGTAACAGTCGGGACCCAGTGAAGTGGGCATGATGCCAGCCAAGTGAACAGAAGGCTAAAGGAGCAACTCCATCTGTGCCAGGGTCTTTGCGGGCACCCCACCGGCCTGGGGAGATGGGCTGGAGGCAGGAGAGGCCTTAACCTAGGGGTGGGGAACCGTTTTCCTGCCAGGGCCATTTGGATATTTAGAGCCTCACTTGCGGGCTATACAGCGCAGGCAGATGGGCTATGGGCAGCCAAGAAGAAGCATCTCTGTTCTGTCATGCTCCAGGCCAGACCACACAATTTCTTGGGCATTATATAGCCTGGGGACCGACATTCCCAACCCCTGCTTTAGGGAACCCCACAAGAAACCCAAATGGATCTTGCAGAGGTGGGGTGTGTGGGAAAATCAAGGCCTCCAGACCCAAGCTCGTTGGGTCAACTTGGTCCCTAGACAGAGGAGCCCAGGGCCGGGGGACAGGGCGAGTAGGGAGCCCCATCACCACCCCTGGGAGCCTCTTGGAGGCTGGTGCTAGGGCAGGAGGCTGGGACACCCCCCCACCCCACCCCCACCTGTGGACAGCCCTAGGGCGGCTCCTGCAGGTGCCCTCCGCGCCCTCCCCTTGGCCAGCAGGCTCTCGGGCAGAGCCGTCGGTCCCTGCAGGCAACCAGCTGCCCCACGTGGCATATTTTCCCTTCAGCCAAACCATTTCCACAGTGGCTGCGAGTTTTCCCTCCTTCTGTAGTTTCCCTTTTCTACTCTGCCCGGGCGTCCCCCGGCCTCAGAGCCAGAGACGCTCCCCTCCCTGTGTGCTCGCTTCTCTTCCTTCCCCGCGTCCCACTCAACATCGACCGTGGACCCCAGTGTGCTGAAGATGGAGACTAGGAGTTCCTGGGTGAAGAGCCAGCCCTGGGCTTGGCCCCAGGCAGCCCGTCGGCGGCCATCCCCCTGCTGTGAACAGCCCTGTCCTCAAAGCCCGCCGGCCGTCAAGTCTTCCCCTTCCATGCGCCCCAGAAGCAGGAACGGAAGGCCTGGTCTCGCTGGAGCATCTCTGAGCTTGGGCGGAACTGGCATCCCGCGGATCCCCCTGGAGCTGTGCAGGCGCGAACTCCAAGTGTTCTGCAGTGCCCACCTTGAAACTCCGAATCATTCCTGAGCAAGGGATGCTTTCTGCTCCCATTGCACACTGTGCCCTGTCGACACCGTAGTTGCTCTGAGGAGGACTGGGAATGCTTTCCCGGGATGGAGGGACCCCTGTTAGCCTCTCCTCTCTCTGGGAGAGACGCAGTATTCTTCCCAGGTGTGCCCCAACCTGACCAGAAGTAGGTAGAGCTCATTTCCGGTCCATGTATGCTCATGGACTCGGCTTCAGCCTCTCTCTGCTCCTAGGGACATGCTCTGTGGACATGTGGCTCGGAGCTGGACAATGGACTCACTTCATGTCCCAGCTGAGCTGAAAGAGCAGGAGACACTTGCTCCCTTCCGCCCGCCCTCCGGGGTCTCACCTCACAAACCTTTAGTTCGAAATCAACCGCTACTGCGCAAGTAGATGCTATGTGTGTCACTGAACCTGGAGCTGCACACGCATGTTCCTTTTTGCTTTATGCATTTATTTGTGGTGGTGGTGGGGCCTCTCCAGCAGTGCTCCTGGACCCAGAGACCACTCAAGCCATACCTGTCCCCATTGTGTGGGTCTGATAGTGCATAGGTAACAGGATGGGGCTGGCACGGGGGCCACGAGGGCCACACTGCACTGCCCACTATTGAACTGGGGGGCCCAGGCACGCCTGGTGTGCATTTCAGTCCTTTAAACCATCTCTGGCCTCGCAGGATCCCCTTAAATGACTGTCTGATGGCCAACATGAGTTGCTGGGAGTCCTGAATCTGTCCCTCTTAGATTTAAGTAGATTCCGTAGAATGGAGCATAGAGGATGGATCTGAGGAAAAACCTGCAGCTAAGGATCCTTTAGATCCCAGTGCCTCAGTTTCCCCCACTACAGGCCGGCATGGTTCTATCAGGCACCTTTTATTTATTTATTTATTTTTTTATTTTACTGAATCACCATGTGGGAAGTTACAAAGTTCTCAGGCTTATGTCTCAGTTATACAATATTCAAACACCCATCTCTTCACCAGTGCCCATATTCCACCACCAAAATCCCCAGTATGCCTCCCACCCCCGCCCCCCCACCCCCAACTGTGTAACTGATGGATTTCACTTCATTTTCTCTTTACCTTGATTACATTCCATATTTCAATACAAAACTCACTATTGTTGTTGGAGTTTCCCCCCAAGAAAGACAGCCCTACTACCAAGGAAGCATTTGATAGTTAGTTTTCCTTTGCTTAGAATGAAGAGATATGTAGTCCCACTGCTCCAAGTACATAACTCTTTTTTTTTTCCTTTTCCCTTTTTTTTTCTCATCCCCCTTCCCGCGCCTCATAATACAGTGGACGCCACACCGTGTTTCTCCCCGAAAATGGGAAACAACCGGGAAAGAGGGATATTTCCTCTTCTCGGTCTATCAGGCACCCTTTAGGTCGAGCCAGGCGGGTAGAAAGATCTGGGTGTGAGTCCCGGTCGCGACAGTCCTTTGGAGCATTTCTCTCGCTCTCTCTGGGCTACAAGTCCCTGCTGGATGTGTGAGGCTGGCGGGTTCCTTCCAGCCCTCTGTCCTCTGGCTGGGAGCTACAATTGTCGCTCTGGGGAGCAACTTCTCACTTCCTGCCGCAAATTGCTCCCAGTTAGGCCTCGTCTCATCAAGCCAGTGGGCCCGGTCCCCACACCCCCAGATCTCTGGGGCACCCCCTTGGGCTTGGGAGGACAGCTTGATCTGGTTCCCTCTGGATGGGGGTGGGGGCGCGGAGCAAGCGAGGGAGGTAAAGCTGTTTCCCCAGCGCCCTGGCAAGCCCGGACTGGCTCTGAGGTCCCCGCTAATCTGCCCTGTTACCGCAGGTAAGACTCAACCTCAGAACCACTCTGGGCCCACGTGGGAGAGCGGGCGGTTGGGGCTGTTGGTTTGATTCCAGCGCTTAATTGGTATAATTGCTCCCTTCTTCCTGCCAAACCCGAGCCCGGCTGACGGCTCCCCCACCTGCGGACACAGAGCGGCTCAAAAATGCCTTTTTGTCTCCAGTGGCGGGTTCTGCCAGCGCCTCCGAAGATCCTGCAGCCTCTTCCCAGATGGCAGGAAGGCCTGGGACCAACCACCTGCCCGGAGGGAGGAAACCCCGGGGGAGCCTAACTGTGGGGGGTCACCCGAGTGCACCCCTCCTGCCAGGGACAGAGGAAGGGGGGCTCCTGACTCGGGGGGCTCTTCTCTGAGGCACCTGCTGGGAAGGGGGTCTCCACGGAAGGGAGAGGAGGGGTGAGAGAAAATGCAACAGGGCCTGCTCCCCTTTTCCTCTCTCCTGCCTCCCTTCACTGCCCCCTGGGTTCCCAGGGGCCCCCCCTGGAAGGGTGAGCTGGCGGGCAGTGTCTGGGGTGGACAGGAAGTCACTACACAGCTGAGAAAACCAGCCTAGAGGGCCGAAGTCTGCATGTGTGACTGCACGGGGGTGAGAGAGATCCCCCACCCGCATAGAAGCCCCCCTGGGATAGAGCAATCAGGTGATACTTGCATATTTAGAGGGGTTGGGGCCACGTTCAGTATTTGGGGGGCTACTCTCAGCTCTAGACTGGAGGGACCGTGTGGTATATAATCGAAATGGGGTGAGTCTCTTACAAGGCTTAACTAGACTATCTCTGAATGCTGTCTTAACTAGGCTCTCAATACTATCTGTCTTAACTAGATTAGTTTTTTGGCCGCAACACAAATATTACTTGAGATCTACCTGAACTCAAGTAAATTATTCCTTACTTATTTCAGTTTCAGGGCCACACCTGGCTGAGTTCAATGCTTACGCCTGACTCTGTGGTCAGGGATCACTCCTGGTGGGACCCGGGCACCCAGCCAGGGTTAATATGCAAGGCCAACACCTTATCCCTTGCACTATGTCTCTGGCCTCCAAAGTTACTCCTTGTTTACTATAGTATAACATTCAGCATGACTGGTGCCATCCCCAGTACGAAAGGAATGCTTCTACTTTAAAGTTTTTGTGACTTACCCAAAGTTCAAATTTAAGTGGAAAACTGGTCTTTTCTGTTGCTAGTCCATCTATGTTATCCTGGGTCCACATGCCACCCCCAAAACTCTGCCAGCTTTTTTTATTTCCTATTTTATTTTTACAAAATTGTTCTTTTTAATTGACTGAGGTTTTATGATTTACAGTGCTGTTAATGATGGCTTCTTCTGCACATAATTACAACACTTCACCCATTATCAATGTACCCACCTTCACCCCCCCCAAAGACCCTAACACCCCTTCCTTTCAACACCCCTCAATTTAGTTGTGTGCATTGGTTCCCCCGTTGGTTGCTTTGGCCCTTTGTTGTCAGCTTGCCGTGTATCTTTATTTTTTGCTTTTGGGGTCACAACCCAGCGATGCTCAGGGGTTACTCCTGGCTTTACACTCAGGAATTACTCCTGGCAGTGCTTGGGGGACCATATAAGATGCCGGGGATTGAACCCGGGTCGGCCGCGTGCAAGGCAAACGCCCTACCCGCTGTGCTATTGCTCTGGCCCCTTGCCGTGTATCTTTAAACCCCACATATGCGAGATCATTCTGTGTCCTTTCCTTCTGACTAACCTCACTCACTGTTACGTCCTCTTGTTCATCCATGTTGCTGCAAATTGCAGGACTTTGTTCTTCTTTGAACAGCAGGGTACTCCGCTGTGTATATAGACCGCAACCTCTGGATCTGCTCATCCGTAGCTGGGCACTTGGGTGGTTTCCGTGTCTTGGCTCTTGTCCTTAGTTCAGGGATGAACACAGGTGTGCATGGATCCTCTCAAATGAATGATTTTGCATTTTGAGCACACATGCCAGGAAATGCACACCCAGCTGACTTGAGCACACCACCTGACCCCCGGGTCCTCTCAGCCCAAGCTCGGATTCGGGCCTGACCCTTCCATGTGTTCCTCTCACCTTCCGCATGTGTCAGTTTGTCCCTCAGTGTCCCTGTCTCTAGCGTGGGGGCAGGCAGCAGGAGCATGCCCTCCGTAGCCTTGGTCTGGGGCTGCTGGGGGTGGGGTGGGTAGAGAGGACAGAGCAGGAAGCAGTTGGGGGGCAAGTGGGAGCAGCCAGGCCCAGTGTGGCCCTGTCCTGCGCATGGTCACCTATGGCCTGACCTGTAAGGTGGCCCTGCTTAGACCCCCACCCCGGAATGGACGAAACTCAGTGATGGGCTCGGGCCAGAGGTCGTGTGCGACCACATGCAGGCGTGTGGCACACGTGTGTCCACACAGACACACATAGGAAAGAGGAGATTTCCATGCGCCTAAGCACACACAGAGAAAAAAAAAGGGCTTCTTCCTCCCCAGCCCAGGCCCACTTGCACCCCCCTTAGAGAACCTTCCTCTGCCGCCCAGGCAGGGGTCATTGTCCCTTGAGAACTAGGCAGTTCCTCCTCCTGCCCCAGAGCCAGCACCACAGCAGGCTTGTCCTTGCTGGAAAACAGGGCGCGTCCCTCAGAGGCCATGGTCCCACTGGGAGGATCACTGTATCACTGTATCACTGTCATCCTGTTATTCGTCGATTTACTTGAGCGGGTACCAGTAACGTCTCTATTCCTCTCAGCCCTGAGATTTTAGCAGCCTCTCCTTACTCGTCTTTCCCAATGATTGGAGGCTCTTTCAGGGTCAGGGGAATGAGCCCTACCATTACTGTTTTTGGCATATCGAATATACCATGGTAGCTTGCCAGGCTCTCCCCTATCGGGTAAAATACTCTCGGTAGCTTGCTGGGCTCTCCGAGAGGTATACATATACTGTCATCCCACTGATCAACAATTTGCTGGAGTGGGCCCAGCAATGTCTCCATTCATCCTAGCCCTGAGATTTTAGCAGCCTCTCTTTACTTGTCCTTCTTTACTCATTCTTTACTCAGTGCCACATTAAAGGCTCTTCAGGGTCAGGGGAATGAGACCCATTATTGTTACTGTATTTGGCATATGAATATGCCACGGGGAGTTTGCCAGGCTCTCCCGTGAGGGCAGGAAACTCTCGGTAGCTTGCCAGGTTCTCCCAGAGGGAGAACTAGGCTATAAGATGTCGCATGGCAGCATTGTGGCCGCACGCTTTTGGGAGCTTGGTTTTAGTCTCTGGATGCTGGCCCTTGATGGGATTGCACGGCACCGGGGGCAGTTTCTGGGTGTGACTGCCTAACTACTGGAAAATGGGGAATCTGGGTGGAAGAGGCCCAGTTCCGATCTGAGCAGCCTTGGAAATCTCCGCGCCGGGTCCCACACACCTGGGTTCCTCTTCCAATTCCTTCATGTGTGAGGCTTGTTCGAATGTGTGGAGAGTGGCCTTGAGCATGGCTGTGGCTGGGTTCTGGAGGTTTCCAACTGCCAGGGCTCTGCTCGGGGCGGGGAGGAAAACTCAACCTGCCCTCTGCGAGAGGCTCTGGTGAAGACATCCAGGTGGGGGGGCAAGAGACTCGAGTTTTTTTTTTCTTTTTGGGTCACACCCAGACTCTGCACTCAGGAATTACTCCTGGCGGTACTCAGGGGACCACATGGGATGCTGGGAATCGAACCCAGGTCAGCTGTGTGCAAGGCAAACACCCTCCCCACCATGCTATCACTCCAGCCATGGAAGAATGATTCTTTTTAGTGTTTAGAGGCTCAGTGTGGGTGCCTGTCGCTGGCCTGGGGCTCCCAGCCAGGAGCTAGAGAAGAAAAGAACTTCGCCACCTGGGGAGCGTTCTTTCATTTTCAGTGAGGCAGTGACAGAGTGAGGCCCAGGCTGTGGGAGGAGCCAGGCCCAGCCCCCACCCCACCCCCCATGCGGCCCATCCCCTGATGGCTGGGCCCAGTGACTTTGCAGAGACTGGAAGTCTGCACACACACCCCTCCCTGCCCACACTGGCCCCTCACTCATGACACTGCCCTTCCCAGGCGTCCTTGCCTGCATCCCGCCTCCCTGGAGGCCACCCCGGAAGCCCTGCTTCCTGCGTGTGGGTATGGGTGCTAGGTGCTGGGTTCCCAGCAGGCAGGAGACGGGAACGGGAGGACACTGGCCTGCACCCCTAGGTCCCCGAGCAGGAACGGTGGAGGCCCACTTTGTGTGCAGGAAGAACGTTCTCGGGTATGAAATCTGAGACTCCCAGGATTTCGGATGACTTTCCCTGGAGGCAGGAAGCATGGCAGCACCGGGCACGAGGACCCAGGAGAGGGGGGACGGAGAGCATGTCCCACGCCTCACTGGCAGGGCTGTCCCTGTCTGGACCAGTGGCGCTGTCTCTATCAGCTGTCTTCTTGTGGACCATCTGCCTCCACTGAGGCTGCTCACCCAAACCAGCTGGTCTTTCTGATGCAGGAGCCTGGCCGGGCCTCCCCTCGGCTTACCGACCTCCGGCGCGAGGCTGCAGACAGGACAGTGGCTAAGGGGCACACGTCTGGGTTTGATCTCCAGTGCCACATGGTTCCCCGAGCATCGTGGGGCACAGCCCCGGGTTGTCTGAGTAGCACCACATCCTTGGTCCCGTGCATGGAACTACCAGCCAGTTGACTAAGCACTACCAGAGGATCCTGAGCACTGCTTGGGAGGCCATCCCCGCCCCCACCCGCCACCAAATCCTCCAGTGGCTCCCCAGTGCCTGGCCCAGCATTGCTGAGGAGCTTTCCAGCTTCCACCCACTCAGAGGCCCCACCTGAGGTGCTGTGTCCCCACGAGGCTGACCCTTCTCTTTCCCGCATGCCCGTCCCGTGCATGGAATGCCTCCCCAGCCGCTGCCCTGCTGAATCCCTCCCTGGTCCATCCCCAGGCCTCCGTGCAAGCCTTTCTGTCCCCTGGGCCCAGGCCGCCTGTCCTGTCCTGCTGTCACTCTGGGCTGGGACTCTCAGGCTGGCTCCCCCACGGGCTCCACGAGCAAGGGCCGGACACTGTCTTCTTTGTGGTGATGTTTATCCAACACATCCCGAGCCTGCCTGTTCGTAGACACATCTGGAATGTCCTGTGGAAACAGACACCCTCCCACCCCACCCCCCACCTCTTGACCCAGAGTCGCCTGGGGGAGGGGCGGGGGGGGTCTGTATTTTCCCAAAGCTTTGCAGGTGCTCCGGGCTCAGTCAGCAGGAAGGGCTGCGGCCCTGGGGGGGCCAGTCTGGAGGGCCGGGCCTTAGCAGTAGAGGGAGCTCCCTGAAGATCTCCGCTGCCTCAGGTCCGCCCATCTGTGGGTGGGAGGTTTTTCCTCATTGTCCTTCTCCAGGACCGTGCTGACCGGTGGGCTCGTCCACCCAAGTCTCCCACGGCGAACTCAGAGAAGAGAGAGAAGTCTGGGAGTCTCCTGATGGAGGTGCCCTGGGACCCCGTGCCACGCCTCACACAGAGTTCGTGAGGCCTGGGCATGGACCCAGGGGCCTAGGGCAGCTCGCAGGTCCTTGTGGGGTCAGCTGTGCAGGGTGGGGGGGCTCCAGCCCAAGTCCCAGATCAGGAGGCAGGAGAGAGTTGTAGATGAGGTAGGGAGCACCGTGGCTGGCACCCTGGTGCAAAGCAATCTCCTTGCTCCCCTGGGCAGCCGAGGCCTGCTAGAGCTTGCATCAGAGAGTCAGTATCGCGTTTGACTCCAGTTGTTTTCTTCCTGGGTAGAAACATCTTGTTTCTCTCTCTGTCGGGGTGACACATCTTGGTTACAGAACACCCAGAGGGCACCCACTCAGCAAGAGATCCCAGGGTATAGACAGGATCCCCCTTAAACAACTGGGTCCTGGGGCTGGAGCGATAGCACAATGGGTAGAGCATTTGCCTTGCATGTGGCCAACCTGGGTTTGATTCCCAGCATCCCATATGCCATCCCCCCCCCCCCCCGAGCACTTCCAGGAGTAATTCCTGAGTGCATGAACCAGGAGTAACCCTTGTGCATTGCTGGGTGTGACCCAAAGAGAAAAAAGAAAACTGGGTCCTAAATAAGAAGAAATAAAACAAACAAGAAGACAAATCAAATGCCTGAGCCCTTGATGGCAGGAGAAGTGGGCAGTTCTCAGAAAGGGTTTTCATGGGGGGCGGGGGGAACAGGGCTTTTCTTTGGTCCAGTGCAGAGGGAGAGCCCCCTCTCGCCCCATTGCTGGTGATGGAGTATCTGCAGCTATCACTGTAGACAGGACAGGGAAGGACAATGTCCCCCTGGAATAGGGGCACAGACAAAGGTCTAGAAGCCTGGTAGTTTTGGCGGGGAGGGAGTACGGGTGTCCACCTTGGGCTCTGGGTCCAACCTTGAGTCTGAGAAGAAGCTTTGGAGGCATCAACAGGAAGAGGTGGCGGAGGATGCAGAACTGTGGGTTGGGATAGAGACAAACGTGAGCGCCTAAAGAGGTGGCCGGTCACAGCTCAGGGGCCCTGCTGGGGTCCAGGCTGACTCCCCATCCCCCCATCCCGACGCTTGGTCCCCGTCTCACCCTGGACTGACCCTCTCCATCCTCCTCTCCCACCAGGCGCCTGGATGCCAACCTCATCTCCCTGGTCCCGGAGAGGAGCTTCGAGGGGCTGTCCTCGCTTCGCCACCTGTGGCTGGATGACAATGTGCTCACGGAGATCCCCGTCAGGGCGCTCAACAACCTGCCCGCCCTGCAGGCCATGACGCTGGCCCTCAACCGCATCAGTCACATTCCCGAGCGCGCCTTCCAGAACCTCTCCAGCCTGGTGGTGCTGTGAGTGCCACCCTCTGCCCTCCCCGGGGCGGCCTCCCCGCCCAGCTCTTCTCTCGGCTTCGCAGACCCTCCTGGCGTCAGGTTCCCTTCTGGAGAGGGAGGTGCTCATCCCACATGGACCCCAAAGGGCGCACGATGATGCTTGTGTTGTCCAGGTGCTCTGAGAGCCACTCAGAGGCCTGAAACCGGGATGCAGGCCGTTGTTTTCTCGCCGTGCAGATGAAACAGAAAACACCATGGTCTGAGGAACAGAAGTCCAGGCTTGCAATAATTTTCACCCGGTTGGGCAGTCAGACGATGCTTTGGCACAGAGCAGGGATGATGCGTCTCCTTTCCCAGGCCCAGAGAAGCAGGGCAAACAAACCCAGTGCTTGCCGTTAGGTGGCAAAACCTTTATCGGGTGGATCACCTGACAGATAGAGCATCCCTGGCAGGTATTGGGGTCTGGGGTTAACTCTGCCTTCCCAGTGGGAGCTTTAGAGTGCAAATTAGCTCCCAGCTAATTGCTCTGAGTGATTGGTAAGTTCACTGGGATAATTACTAAGGGCTTTGAGGTCATGTGTAATTGCTTGGGGTTTCTCACTAATTGCTGTGGGAACGCCAGTGAGTTGAGTGCTCAATAACAGCAGTGCTCCTGCCCTTGGAACGCTGGTGTGATTTTTCCAAACTGGGGTGGGGGGTGTGCGGGACGCTTAGATCCGTTCAGGAGATGGAAGCGAGTCTCTGCTCTGTTTGTCTCAGTTGTGATGAGTCATCAATTCTAGGCCTGCCCCTCCCCCCACCCCCTGCCCCACCGTCCCCTGTATGGAGGACGAGCAGGTCCTAGCTTTAGGGTGGCCCCAGTGACATCATGAACAGAGAGAGTGTGGAGTCTGACATGACAGTGGGAAAGACGAGGCCACGTGATGGGCACTGGGGAGCACTGCTCAGTGGGGCTCGGTGCAGCGGGAGAATGGAGATACAGCCACTGCCACCAAGGCGCTGATGGCGGAGCTAAAGCAGCAGCCTAAGGGGGATAAGGGGAAGGACAGCGAGACGGCCGACCACAGGCGGTGGCGGCGCCCACACAGCCAGCCCGTGGGTTCGTGGTGCCTGGCGGTTCTGAGCGACTCGTGGGGCTGTGAGAAGGCTGCAGGACAGGCTGTGGGGGGGGGGGGAGGCTGGGAGGGGGCTCCTGGGACTGAAGGATGACGGAGTTAGACAAGACTGCTCTGAGCACACGAAGGATGCTCCCAGCAGATGTCAAAGCACAGAGGAGAGAGATTCAGGGGCTGGGGGAGGTGTTCTGTGAACAGGCCAGTCTTGGGGTGGGCAGCGTGGGAGGGGGGCTAGGGAGCCCAGGTTGGGCGCTCAGTCTCAAGGCAAGGCTGGGGCTTCTTCCCCGTGAGGAAGGGGCATGGGGGTTTTCAGACAGAGGTGAGTAGGGGGTGTTTGAGGAAGGGTCGGTGGGACCAGGAAGACAGTGAAGACCAGAAGGTGAGTTCGAAGGCCCTCGGGGCTCAACGCTGGTCCAGTTCCCAAAGGTGGCTGGAGGGCGCTGGGCAGGACCCTCGATCCAACCTGAAAGCTGGACCTGCGGTGGGTCCAGGATGCTGGAGGAGGGGCCACGGGGCAGGAGCAGGGGCGAGGGCTGGAGGACAGGACGCCTACTCAGGGAACACTGGGCAGCACCTGCTGTCTGCGCCTTCCCACTTCTCGGGCTTGAGGGGCTGGTTTCCAGGGGATGCGGCCCCACATGCGGCCAGAAGCGGGACAGGCTGCTGGGACAATGGGGGGAGCTGTCAGATGGGGGCACAGGAAGGCAGACAGGAAGTAGCTGTGACAGGAGGGGCTTTGCTTGGAGACACGAGGCGGCCCGTGGACAGAGAAGTGAGTGCTCCATCAGCAGGGCGGTAGAAGAGGCTGGAGAAACGAGGTGCCCCCCAAGAGGCCCTGTGACGCAGGGGCCCCGGGCGCCCTGGATGCTCCCCCTCCCTGGAGGGCCCCGCCTGATGCCTTTGTTTGCGAGACCCTTGGACCAGCCTGACTCCTATGCCCTAGAAGTGATCTCTCTTTTTGCCCAAAGATATTTTTCCGCCCTTGAGCTTGAATAGCTTCACCAGAATATGTCACCCTGTAGAACACTCTGCACCCACAGTTCCCGAAACAATGTGGGCCTTTGAGCTGCAGATGCCATTGTTTCTTCATCGGGTGGATTTTGGGGGTATTATATCCTGAATACCTCTTCTGTCTCAGTCTTGGATCCTCACCCTCAGAGACATCAATTGCCCTTATGTTTTCTTGTCTGTTTCCTTTCTTCCTTCCTTTCTTCCTTCCTTCCTTTCTTTCTTTCTTTCTTTCTTTCTTTCTTTCTTTCTTTCTTTCTTTCTTTCTTTCTTTCTTTCTTTCTTTCTTTCTTCCTTTCTTTCTTTCTTTCTTTCTTTCTTTCTTTCTTTCTTTCTTTCTTTCTTTCTTTCTTTCTTTCTTTCTTTCTTGTTCCTTCCTTCCTTCCTTCCTTCCTTCCTTCCTTCCTTCCTTCCTTCCTTCCTTTCCTTCCCTCCCTTCTTTTCCTTTCCTTCCTTCCCTTTCATTTCTTCCTTCTTTCCCTTTTATTTGTTTCCTTTGCCTTCTTTCTTTTCTTCCTTCCTTCCTTCCTTCCTTCCTTCCTTCCTTCCTTCCTTCCTTCCTTCCTTCCTTTCCTTCCCTCCCTTCTTTTCCTTTCCTTCCTTCCCTTTCATTTCTTCCTTCTTTCCCTTTTATTTGTTTCCTTTGCCTTCTTTCTTTTCTTCCTTCCTTCCTTCCTTCCTTCCTTCCTTCCTTCCTTCCTTCCTTCCTTCCTTCCTTCCTTCCTCCTTTCCTTTCTTTTTTTCATTCTTGTTTCCCTCCTTCCATTTCTCTATTTCTTTCCATCCCCTTCCTTCCTTCCTTCCTTCCTTCCTTCCTTCCTTCCTTCCTTCCTTCCTTCCTTCCTTCCTTCCTTCCTTCCTTCCTTCCTTCCTTCCTTCCTTCCTCCTTTCCTTTCTTTTTTTCATTCTTGTTTCCCTCCTTCCATTTCTCTATTTCTTTCCATCCCCTTCCTTCCTTCCTTCCTTCCTTCCTTCCTTCCTTCCTTCCTTCCTTCCTTCCTTCCTTCCTTCCTTCTTTTCCTTTCCTTCCTTCCTTTCCTTTCCTTCCTTCCCTTTCATTTCTTCCTTCTTTCCCTTTCATTTGTTTCCTTTGCCTGCCTTCCTTCCTTCCTTCCTTCCTTCCTTCCTTCCTTCCTTCCTTCCTTCCTTCCTTCCTTCCCTGCTTCCTTACTTTTGTCTGGGTCACGCCTACTGGTCCTCAGAGGCTACCTTCACCCCGGGGCTTGGGGTCACTCCTGGCAGTGCTCAGGTGCATGCATGGGACTTGAGCTGGGGCCTTCCACATATGACGGTTGTGCTCCAGATCTTGGAACCATCGTCCTGCCTCCTAACCAGTCTAATCTTTTGATCTCAGGCAGGCAAAGTCACCATGATTATCGCAAGTTTTCTTCTCTGACACCTTTCACTTTCTTTTTATTCCCTTTTTCTTTAAAATTGAAAACATGAATTCCAAAGCTATTCACAATCAAGTTTCAGCCATAACATGTTCCCACGCCAGTCTCTTCACAAGTGCCACATCCCTCCACCAACGTCCCCAGTCTCCCTCCCACCCTCCAGTCTGCCTCTATCCCCGTGCACCACTTTCTTAGTGTTCCCTCCCCTGT
This sequence comes from Sorex araneus, assembly GCF_027595985.1. NCBI lineage: Eukaryota > Metazoa > Chordata > Mammalia > Eulipotyphla > Soricidae > Sorex > Sorex araneus. Next base: position 35,492,349 of record NC_073308.1, read on the forward strand.
TCTGTTCCCTCTACCCGCCGCAGTGCCAAGCGCCCCGCTGGAGCCCATTTCCGCTCTTCGTTTTATGGCCTTTGAGTCTTTGTTATTCTACGAGGCCTCGTATCCTGTATGTGAGGGAGAACACATTTCACTTTCCACCTGCATCCCTGCCACTCCTCCTACTTTTAAATTTATTGAGACTTTGTAATGACTTGGTTTTGCTCCTCAGTGAATTTCCTTAGTGTTTGATGCCGTTTCTTCTCCCTGCAACATTTGTTTTCTGTGAAGTCTTGTTGGGTCACCTTGTTTAGTAGCCGGCAGCTATTGCGACCAATTTCCCAGCACTCCTGCATTCACTGGCCAAATCTTCTCCTGGGCTTGGAACTTTGTCTTTCATGTTTTAGTTCATAGGTCACACCTGGCTGTGCTCAGGGGATACTGGCTCTGCACTCAGGGATCATTTCTGGTGGGCCCCGGGGACCATATGGGATGCCGGGGATAGAACCTGGGCCTGCTGCCTGTAGAGCAAGCACTCTACCTGCTGTCCTATCCTCTGGCCCCACTGGAATTTTCTCTTTTGCATCCTCTCTTCTCTCCCTACTGTTCTCTGTTGAATGTCTTCACAATTGCCATGTGATTTGTGTTCTTGTTTTCTTATTTTGCAAATAAGAGGCTCCTGAGCAGTGTTCAAGGGGCCAGGAGCACTCCTGGTCATACTTAGTCCATCAGGCCAGGCAGTCTGATACTCAAGCCCCACAGTGCCAGCGACCACAGGGCCTATGCCCAGTGGTGCTAGAGACAAAATTCAGGTCCCTAAGCATGCAAAGCATGCACTCCTGCCCTGAACTATCTCCCCACCTTTTTTTTTTTTTAACTATGTCCCCTTGATAGAGCCTGGCAAGCTCCCCGTGGCGTATTCAATATGCCAAAAACAGTAACAACAAGTCTCACAATGGAGATGTTACTGGTGCCCGCTCAAGCAAATCGATGAACAATGGGACGACAGTGCTACCTACAGTGCTATGTCCCCTTAATCTCGGTGCAACAACACAGGTCCCTGTTGGTCTTCCCCAGAGCAGAGCTTGGGCGGGGGGTCAGTGAGGTTCAACCTACCCTGAGAGTGTGGTCGAGGAGGTATGTGCCCCAGACTCCCCGCCCCCGTGGCCTCCATCTTTGCTGAGACCCTGGGCTCTGCTCTCCACAGTTCCGGAAGGTTAACGGGGTCTGGGCTGTGCATACTAGGAATCTCCTGGGGCTTCCAGCATCTCCTCAGCTCAGCCCAGGAGCAGGGTCTCCCCCTGGGTCCCCTTCACCATTCCCTGCCTGTGTCTGTGTGTTGGGGGGGGGGAGGTAAGAGAGCTTTTTAATTTTTTAAAACTATTTTATTGAACCACTGTGAGATAGACCATAACAAAGCCGTTCATGATTAGACTTCAGTCATACAGTGTTCCAACACCCATCCCACCACCAGTTACTTTTCCCAGCACCAGTGTCCCCAGGTTCCCTCTCATCACCCCCCCTCCCACTGCCCGCCCACCCCACTCCCCCACCTGCCTCTATGGCAGGCACTTTTCTTCTCTCTCCAAGAGAGCTTTTATTGAATTAAATTCAAGATGCGGGGTGGTGGAAGTTAAGGAAAGGAACATATGCTCAAGAGACAACACAGACCCGAAAGAGCAGGCGAACACAGATACACAAGGCGAGATAGGTATTGCAGGGAGAGCACGGGCTTGCAGAGTAAGCCCCCAGATCTCTGGAGCTTTGCTTTCTCACCAGTCCCATTTCTGGAGAAGGGGGCGGGGGGCCGCATCGGGCACCAGGGCTGGACAGCTTTGGGATGGGAGACTTGGTTCCCCTCCCTGCTTTGTTGCTGCTTCTAATACTTGGGGTGGAGACAAGGGATTTTTTTTTCCTGCTATTTTCATTCATTTTTCTCAAGAAATCGGGAGAACATTGTGTCACTTGTTTTCAATTAGCTCCTCCCCTCAGAAGCCTCCCCGGACACATCCAGCTACCCCCCCCCCCCCCGCCCCGCCGGATATGCTCTGGACAAGCCCTTTGCCCTCCGGCACCGAGACACCCCATGTCACCCACTGCTTGGCCCCGCGGGTGCGTCGGCTGGCAGTGGCTCTCCCCACCCTGTGCTCAGCATCGGGGCGTCCGGGAAGGCCCCCTCACTCTCTGGCCTCCAAGGCTCCATCCCCAGCTGTCTCCAGCTCCGGCCAGCGCTGACAGGGAGTTTCGCCCTTAATTATGTGTTGTCTGCCGCGGTTGGCTGCTGGCTCCCAGAAGTGTGTCTGGCCACTGAGTCAGGCAGGCTGCCCCGGGGAGCCGACCAAAGAAGGAGCCTCCGGCTAGTGCCCCTCTGACATCAGGCTTCTGTCCCAGCCCTTTGGGGGAGCCTGCGGAAGCCTGGGTGCTTCCCACCTTCCTTCAGTCAGGAGCCAAAGAAACGCTTCCGCCCAGTGTGGCATCCAGCCCGGGAGCGTGCGGCTTCAGAAGTCCGTCCTGCCAGCCGTTGGTCTCTGGAGGAGAACGGTCCAGGGGGTCATCATGTCCGTGCACTGCCTTCCCCTTTCCCGCTTAAGCCACTGTCTGCACCCCGCCCCAGCCACGGCTGTGGGCACCCCTTCTGACGTCCCCTTCCTTCCCACGCAGGCATCTGCATAACAACCGCATCCAGCATCTGGGGACGCACAGTTTCGAGGGCCTGCACAGTCTGGAGACACTGTGAGTGTGGGGCTGTGGGTGGCGGCCTCCGGCAGCAGGGGCCAGTGGGGGGATGGGCCTGGAGTCCAGGGGTGTGTGGGGTGGGGGGGGCGAGCAGAGGGCCAGCAGGATGGCTGTGCTGGTCTGGGCCCTGGCCGAGCCCCCAGACACCTCCCAGGCCCTTCGTCTAGGATGTCCCACCCACCTTCCTCCTTGAGATGGGTGGGACTTAGGGGGACCCCGAGAGAGGGTACCTCCCACCCCAGCCAGCAGAGATCCCCCCCAGCCCCTGAGATCATGAAGCACAGATTAGGTGCAGGTACAAGAAGGGCCCCATAAAGCCTGGCGTGTGGGGGCCAGAGCGACCACACACACAGCAGGTAAGGTGCTGGCCTTGTGTGCAGCCAACCTGGCTTTGATCCCTGGCACCTCACATGGTCCCCCAAGCCCGCCAGGAATGATCCTTGAGCGCAGAGCCAGGAGGAAACCCTGAGCGTGGTTGAATGTGGCTTCCCCCAAAGACCAAGGACAAACCAAAAAGATCTGGAGTGTGGAGAAATTCACGGCAGGTACGAGTGCCCCCGGGGTCTGACCCGCCACTGGCAGGGAGCAGGACCAGAGGCCAAGGGCAGGAAGAGGCCGCAGGGCCGAGGCTCTGGCGAGTGGGCTCTGAGAAGCAGACGAACTGAACTCTTACGAAGCCCCTCGATTCACACGCCGCCGTCCTGGAGCTCAGAGATAGGCGGAGCACCCCCAGGACACCCCCTCTTTTCCTCTGGAGGCCACCAGCCCCCCCCCAGCACGCTGAGTAGCCCTGCTTGAGCGAACAGCTGCCGGGCTTTCTGGGGGACACTGCCCTGCCTGCTGGGGTCCCTCAGCTCCCAGGAGGGCGCTCCCTGCTCAGACATCTGGGTAGGGCTGGGGACAAGGACCCCCAAAGGGAGCCCCTCGGTGTGGTGGCGGAGGAGGGGCATACCAGGGGCAGGTTCTGTTTTAATACCTTTGTGTCCCCCGCCCACCACACACACACACACACTCCCACCCCACCTCTAGTTGCCTGCTTCTCCCCCAACACAAATGTCAGCCCCAAAGTGGACTTTCCTGGGCCGGTGGGGTCTTGAGAGTTGTAGGGAAGATTTGCATACAAAACATCGAAGGTTAAGAGGTTGGAGATGTTGTGCAGTTTAGATGGATCCAGGTCCCTGCCCCAATGTTCAGGCCTCTCCTCTACCCGTGCACAATGTCACTTGTCGTATTCCAGGGCTGCCCCTTCACTTCCGGGGCACGCTGCCCTGTTGTCTTCAAGGTCTACTCCCCTCCAGCGTCCAATGTGCTGGTCTTGTCCCGCATCACTCTCTGTACTGCGTACTCTTTCCTGGTCTGGAGCCGTGTCCTAGGCCTTTCCTGACCGCACGCCCAGGGTTCCCTGGCATCTTGTGCCAGCTTTCCTCAGCCTCCAGTCTGCTGTCTGTCTGAAGGTGAGACCTTGGCCCGATTCTGCCAGGGCCCAGGAGCTTAAACTCACCCTGTGGTCTCTCTGGGCACCTGAGAGTGAGAGAAGGGCCAGCCGGAGGGTGGAAGGGGCTAGAGAAGGGGAAAGGGGTGGGCCTGGCTGGAAGGTGCCTCTTATCTGCTGCCATCTCCCACCCCCGGCCATCCCGTTGTCTATTTTGATTGACTACCTGTTGGATGGTTTAAAGTGGCCGGCTACATTCACCCGGGGCTCCACTCTTCCACTTCCGCTGGAACACGAACCCCCCCAAGCCTAGCTCTCACAGTGAGGCATTTCCTGAAACGAAAGCAGCAGAGAAAGCCATGGGTGCAGGCTTTCCTAAGGGAGCACTGTGTCAAGGGCACCGCTGGCCCGACCTGCCTCTGGGAACCTGGGTCACCTGTGTCTGTGGTTGTGGAGGGAGAAGGGGATGGGGCCAGGCTGTACCTGGCTCTGCCCAGAGCAGGGCTGCCTCCAGTGAGTCCTGAGGCAGAACTGACTGCTTGGGTAGAAGTCTTCCACGGCACAGGAGCCCAGGTGGGGATGCACCCCTCTGTGCGTCCAGGAAGGTGGGCACAGCTTGGGCTCTGCGCCTCCGCCTTTGTCCCCCCCAGGGACTGCTGGGCGAGTCCAGCTGCTCCCTCAACACTCCAGACAATGAGTCCAGCCAGCTTCCCTTGGAACGTTGGGGGCGGAGCCGAACCCAGGAGTGTGGGGGCTGCGAGATCTGCTGGGAAATCAGGTGGGGCGTGGGGAGGGGGCACACAGACTGGGTGCGGGTTGGCACCTCTAAAAAGCCGAGCAGTGGGATTTCTTCACTTCTGGGGCACGCTGCCTAATGCTTTCTCAATTAGCTGCTGGATGGAGGCGCAGCGCGTTTGGCGCAGCTGCCGCTGGCTCGACCACAGAGCGGCCGGCCCGCCGCGCAGCGCCCACTGCGCGCCCTTTCATCTGCGGCGGCGCCTGGCGCGGCACGCGGAGCGCAGGGCCCGTGCCCGCTGCACAGATGGGAAGGCCAAGGCTGGGACGAGGAAGATGCCCCCGAAACCTACGCTGTGGAGCCCTGGTGGACACTAGTTTGCGGGGGGGCGTGCTGGGGGGGGGGCAATGCTGCTTCTCGGCCGAGACTTAGGCACAGCCTTCACCTCCGTGCGTCTTCGTTCTCTCACCTGCGCTGATGCTTGGAGCTTGACGCGCGTGCGCGCGCGATAAATGCAGTGATGTCATGGCAAAGTCCCTGCAGAGCCTGGCAGACCAGGAGCTTGCCCTGTCCCCGCCTTCTTCCCCCGTCCCCTCCTCCCAGGGCGCCTCCACCCCCTCCCCGAACCCCCACTTCTCAACACTACCCCTTCTTCCCGCCCCCAAGGGAAAACCTCTCCTTCCAACTTTTGATCTCCAATTAAAAAGGGGGGAAAGTGTGTTCTTTCTCCTCTCTCCCCCGGAGCGTTTGTGGTGGAACCTGCAGGGGCAGCCAGATGTGGAGGGGGAAGGAGCGGCCCGGAGAATGAAAGAACCAGCGCTCGGCAAACCTTTTAATTGTTGCAGAGCTGGCACGCGCTGCAGGTCTGACTCCGGCGCTTTTCATGTGAGCTCCTCTCTGGAAGGGCCTTTCTCCCTGCAGCCCTGTAAATCTCCGCCACTTAGACCTCTCTCATCTCCCCAGGCAGGAGCAAGATCAAACCCCACCACCCCCAGCCCGGGTTGTGGCTTGGCCCCATCTGTGGTGGTTCTTAGGAGAGAGAGTGGCACCCAGCCCTTCATCTACAGGGTGGCGGGTGGGGGTAGGTGCTGGCACTGCACACATGTGGCCTCATAGCCATCCCATGGTGACACGGTCACTACATGTGACCGCGCCACACAGTTTAAGTCCTCCACGAGCTTCACCCCACACCCCAACACAGAGCAGACATCAGCTGCTGACACTACTAGGTCAGCCTCAGCAAGTAGGCTGGCTGCTGTGAACCTCACTTTGCCCCATCTGTACAATGGGCTCCCTCAAAGGGCGAGGAGGAAGTAAGACTCATGGCCTGTGCTCTGCAAATGAGCCAGGCAAGTCCAAGTGTCCAGGGCAGGGTCTGGGGATGGCCACTGCTATGTCCTCTCTCCTGCGGAGCCAAATAAGTTGTGCAATTCCAGGAGGTTTGCAGGACTTGAAGGAAGCCTGAACCTGCAAGGAGAGGGCTCTGGAAACACAGTTCCTTCATCACCACCCAAGACTTTGCCAAGAAGCCCCAGCTGGAGCTAGCAGGACCACCCAGCCCTGTGGCTGCGTCTCCCTCCTGCTCCCACGCTGTCCCTCACCCGAGTCAGAGATGAGCGGGGGGGGGCCCCGCCAGAGAAGGTGCTCGTTCTCCAAACGCAGGTGCCTGTGTTTCTGTAGTCGGCGAGTGATGGGAAGGCCCCAGAAGTTGGACCTCCAGCCTCCGAACACAACCGTGCACTAGCACAAGCACTAGAGAGGGTCCCACGGTTGTAGGTCACCCCAGGGATCTGGGTGGAGACAGAGGGAAAGTGTGACCAGGGACAGGTCTCCAGGGAGGTTACAGGGACCCAGAACCAGGCCCTTTTCCTGGGCCAGAGCCTGGGAATGGCATCTGGAGACCACAGCCTGGCTGAAGATTCTTGGATCCCCCGAAACACCAACAACAGATTCTGCACAAATCCCACCCCCTCCCCACCAAATAGGACAAATGTTACAGGAGTGCAGTGGGAGGAGCCCTCCCTCCCTCCCTCCCTCCCTCCCTCCCTCCCTCCCTGGCCTGGGCATGTGATTTCTGCTCCTGGCTAGAGCTCAGAGAGGGGAGGTTCATGACAGATCTGGGGACAAATGTGTCTGATCTCTAAGGTGTGAGCGCTGACCTCCGGGCCTCCTATGACCTCATTAGACAAATCGGGCCCACTTGGAGCCCCTTGGTTGGCTCCACTTTGGGGTAGGGGATGTGTTTTGGGTCACACCCAGCAGTGCTCAGGAGCCATGGCTACCCTCTACTAGCGTTCAGAGGCATCTTAGAGCAGAGCAAAAGCTGGGCTGGTGCCTGCAGAGCTGGATGCGACCCCCGCTGTGCTCCGGAATGCGGGGGTGGGGCCAGTCACCTGCCCTCACAGTGCTCTCAGCACCGCCCCCCCACCCCCGCTAGAACGTGGGGGTCTTACAACTCGCCCAACGCCATGCACAGAGCCTGGAAGACCACAAGGGCTTAACTCTGTTGCTTGCTCCTCCCTGGGCTCCATTTAATACTGGGTGGTGGCTATTTACACATGTGTGGATAGCCTTTCTCCCTTCCCTTCCCTTCCCTTGTTCCTCCCTCTTCCCCTCTTGTTCTCAGAACCGTGTGTTAGGGTGTGGGGGGGCTACCACTATGCCATTTTGCAGCGAACAGCTTTCTCCACTCTTTGGGGGTACATAGGAATTCCCAGGCAACCCACTTCCTGTGATTGCCATCACAAGTACCTCTGGGTCAGAGGCTTTGACACCCCCCACCCCCGACCTCCCCAAATGGATTCCTTGGCAAAATCAAGGTGTGGATCAGCTGGTTCTTCCAGAAGGTTGCAGGCAGACTCCGTTCCACTTCTTTCTTACCCAGAGCGGAATTCCTTGTCTTGGAGACACGTCCTTCCAAGCTCCGCGTCTCTTCTTTTTCTGTTTTGGGGCCATACCTGGTGATGCTCAGGGGTTACCTCTGGCTCTGTGCTCAGGCATAACTCCTGAGTGGTGCTTGGGGGACCATAAGGGATGCCAGAGATCGAATCCAGGCGAGCCACATGCGAGGCACGCCCCCTGCCGCTGTACTGTCTCTCTAGCTCCGTCCGTGTCTCTGCTAACAAGGACACTTGACGCTAGATTTGGGTCTCAGAGTGATCTTGGCTCAAGGCCCTTCGGTTAGTCACGATGCAAACCCTGCTTTTCCAATGTGGTCTTCAAGAGGAGGCTGAAGATTAGGGCGCCCTCATACCTGTGTATGTGTGTTGGGGGGTTCGGTGGGCCACCATCCAGCCCACTGGCTGCTCCATGGCACAGCCCTCTGGGGACTGACCGATGAGCGGGACAGAGGCCTCATTCATCTTATCTCCAGGCAAGTGTCGGTCATTCCTGCGGTTGTTGATAATTCCCTGCAATTAAGAGAAAGAGAGGATCCATTGGCCCCCTCACTCCTTACAGACCACCTGCCGAGAGAGACCAGCCAGGAGTGGTGCACCCCTAGACTACAGACTGGGAAACGGAGGCATGGAGATGACCTGGGCCAAGGTCACCCAGAGCCCCCTGACCTTAGTCAGGCTGCCTCCAGAGTTCACCCTGGAGGAACCCAGGAACTCTTTCCTCGCCAGTTCTTAATCATCCTACTTTTGTGGGTTTATTAGCTGCAAATTTGTAGGGCTTTGTGGCTTATAGAGGAATTTATTGTTGCACATAAAACTCCCCCCCACACCCCGCCCCAGCTTTCTCCGAGGAACCACTAATGACTTCTAACAAGCAGAAAATTGAGCGGCCCATGAGTCTGCCTCATGGCCTGCGACCATGACGAGTTACCAGCGGTGCTTCCAGCTCAGCATTCGCTTCCCCAACTGCCCTCTGCAGCCGGGACCGAGGTCACAGTCCCTGCCACACCGGCCCCTACGGCCATGGGGTCAGCACATCTTCTCTGAGGGTCTCCCCTCAGCCTGCTGGTCGGGAGTGGGGGCAGCAGGCAGCAGGGACAGGAACTTGGCGGCAGGCTCTCAGTAGATGCCCTGCAGAGGCAGCTAGCAAGCGCAGGGCTGGACTTTACTGTCTGTGGGGAGGAGGAGCTGCTAAAAACCGATGCTCGGGCTTGAAGAAATGCCTCAAGTGTGTGCCCAGCTGGCACACAGCCATGGGTTCGAGCCCTGGTGCTCAGATAATCCTGCCAGCCCTGCTGTGAGGAACCCCAGTGACAAAGGGCCCAGAAGCTGGCTTTAGAAATGGCCTAGGGGGGCTGTTGCTGATAGCACAGCAAGTAGGGTGTCTGCCTTGCATGCGGCTGATCTGGATTCGATTCCCAGCATCCCACATGGTCCCCTGAGCACTGCCAGGAGTAATTCCTGAGTGCAAAGCAAGAGTAACCCCTGTGCATCGCCAGGTGCCAGGTGTGACCCAAAAAAGAAAAAAAGAAAGAAAGAAAGAAAGAAAGAAAGAAAGAAAGAAAGAAAGAAAAGAAATGGCTTAGGAAGTGCCCAGGGCAAGTGTGAGGCTTAATCCCAGGGTCACACAAATGATAAATCAATCCTGACTACCTGCTGGATAGCCTACCTGGGTAAGAGAAAATTTTTCTCCTCTCCTCCCCTTCACTCCCCTCCCCTCCCCTCCTCTCCCCTCTATCTTTAAAATGATGTATTCCACAGATATTTGTTGTGTTTTTCCTTTCTCCCAGGAGCACTGTCAAGAACCGGAAACATAGGAAAGTATAGTTCTAGGGAGCATGGAGAGGGGAGGGTACTAGAGTGAGGTCTAGATCCGGAGTCCTTGACAACCTCTCCCTGGTATCATGACCTCAGCCCTCTCACCCCGACCCTGGGCCTGCCCACGGCTCCCTTCTCGCACCCTCTTGTCCTCAGCTGGTCCCGTGCTTGTGATCTTGTGTCCGTACTGACACCGCCAGCCTGGGAGCCGTCTGGTTTCTGAGGTCCAGGCCCCCCCAGGCGCAGGCCTTCCCCACGTGCGCACATGGATGTTGATCAGACACCCACGTGTCCCCTCCGTCCCCTCCGAGCCTTTCCAGAAGTGTGACCCTGCTCTGGACGGCAGCCTGGCCTGCGGGCTGGCCTGGCCCGAGCCTCAGGGTCTCTGTCCCCCACAGAGCTCCCAGCAGGCAGAGTTGGCCTCATCTTTGGGACAAGAAGACTCTGTGCTCTTCTCACTCCCCTCCCCGCGCCTCAGCCTCATGCCACACAAATCCGTCCTCCCCCGGGACTGGGGCGGCGTCTCTTATCTGGCCCCACTGCTTTCCTCTCGTCACTCTACAGTCTATTTTCAACACAACAGCCAGAGCGACGATTGTAAAAGACAAACCGGATCACGTTACTCTTCTGTTCCGAACCTCATCTTCACCCTCGGGATAGTAGCCAAAGCTGCACTCTGGCCCTCAGAAGGACAAGGCCCCCCCCCCACCACCACCACCTCTCTGACCTCACCCCCACCCGAGTCAACTCCCAGGCACAATAGTCTTGAAGACACCAGGAGTGCTTCTACCTTAGGGCCTTTGCACTGGTTGTTTCCACCATCTGGAATGTTCTTACCCGTCTCCTCCCAGACTTTGCTCAAATGTCACCATTTCACGAGGTCTTGCCTCCTGGTCAACAGTTGGGCATTGCTTCCTACTACCCTGTCTTCTGTCCTTCTGTCTTTCTTTTCTCCCTAGTTTTTTTTTCTTCTTGGGGCACACGCAGTGATGCACAGGGGTTACTCCTGTCTTTGTACTCAGGAATGACTCCTGGCGGTGCTTGTGGGACCGTATGGGATGCTGGGAATCGAACACAGGATGGCTGCATGCAAGGCAAACGTCCTACCCACTGTGCTGTTGCTCCAGCCCCACTCTCCTTAGTTTTCTTCACAGCGGTTTTCACAGTCTCACATCCAGTGGTGTTTCTCTCTCTCCCTGTGGTCTAACTCCCACGTCCCCGTGGGTTCAGTTCATAATTGTATCTGCAGCACCTTCAGTGTTTGGCCTGGGGAAAGGACTTAGTGAATACATGCAGGTTGAATGAAAGGATTCATGGCCCCCGACGAATCTCTGAGCTTCTGTTTCCATGAGAATGTTGTACTGTCTCCTCTCTTAGCTTCCCCCGATCCCCACGTGTCATCAGGAGGGGGACACAGGTGATCCAGACTCAGATCTCTTCCCTGAGCATCACTCTTGACGCCCTGATGCTGGTGCTACAGTTGGTGTTCATTAAGCCGCACTCAAGTGTGAGTCACGGGTGGAATAGCCACTTGCTGATCCTCTCGTGGCTGAGGTGGCTCTCAATGTGGGCAGAGTCCTCGGGGAAGGACCCTTCTTGCCCAGGGACAGGCATCTTCCCACAAAGCTTTTGGTTCTTCACCTCAGGGTCACTACAAGTAGTGGTCTGAGTGAGTACCAATCCTTAACCCACGGTCTGCTCCGACCAGACGCCCCTCAGTACAATCAGACTCCCTTCAGGGAAGGGGGTCTTCCCACAGGGGTCTGTCCAGGGGCCTGAGTCCAGTTTTGAGGGTCAATTCTTCAGAGTCAGAAGGGTTTTTCTGTGGGGGTGTAGGGGGGGGGAATGCATGGTAGCTATAAAACGGGTGGAAAGAGCTTGGGAGAGTCCTGAGGTGGACAGTGCTGATGGTCTTCAGTCTGTAGGTTACGGGTCTTCCAGTCCGGGGTGGGGGGCGGCAGGGGCGGGGGGAAGGAAGGGCAGCCGGCACTCTCCCTCCGGGTGAGGAGGTTCATCCACACAACTGCCCAACATGGCTGCCCCCGAAGCCGTGTGTTTGCTGAGGGCGCCACCATTTAGAACATCCAGGCAGAGGCTGAACGCCCTGCCACCCGGAACCCCAGAGAAGATTCCTACTTTGGGGCACAGTTGGGGCTATCACCTCTCACCTCCCTTCTGCTCCCTGGCTTCTCTGGTCCCAGGTGCCTCATTAGGCAGGGATCACCGGTAATCTCCATATCAGAGATCAGCAACCTTGATTCAAAGCAGCGTGGCTGTTGCTTCAGGTATTCTCTGGATTTTCTTTCTGGCAACGAAGCGCGTGTAGGTGGAGGGAGGGGAAGGAGAAGGTGTGTCGGTGCCTCTCAATAGAAACCAATGACAATTGGACTAATTGCTGCATTCACTAATGGGTGGTCTTTTGTGTAGGCTGTTTGGAAGGTAAGACAATGTTATTAGTCATGAAGTTTTTGTGGGTCCCTGGCTCACCAAGTCATCTGCCTCAAGCGTGTGGAGTCAGACTTGAGACAGAGGCTCGGTCTGGATGGAAAGAGAGATTAGGATGTAGTCATTGTGCGCTCTTGCTTTTGTTCCAGCCTTTGGAAGATGAAAGTGGATCAGAGTTTACAATCTACCCGAAATGTCAGCTTTGTATTTCCCACTGGGGAACAAGGCTCGCCCACATTCCTCTAGGAGCCCTTATCTGGGATCTGGTAATCAGCACAAATATTAGCCTTGAGAATAAAACCATACGTGGAAGCCCAATTAATGATCTGAATCCTTCTTTGTTGCGGTATAGACACACCAGTGTGTGTGTGTCTGCTGTTAAGTGGATAATGAATGGATGTGTCTGTTCTGGTGTCTAAGGTGTAGTCAAAGGGAACCAGCATTATTCGAACAGCTATTCTCTACAGAGTCTGACCAGGGGAGTACAGCTGCCTTGTCTCAGGGGGGGTCACCAGTTTACACGTGAAGAAACACGCTAAACAGAGAGGGGGAACTGATTCAAGGTGGGCCTGTCGATCCTCAGAGAGAAAAAGCCTTTCTTTTCTCAAAGGGTAACTCATAAAAGGAACGTAGACCTCCAGATTTCATCCTTTGCCTTCACTATGCTGATAAGCACCGTCAGGACTTTATTCCCCCATGGGGAAACCCTGACTTCTCCTTCCCGTTGTCCTCTTTCCACTCTCCCCGATATGCTTTTTCTTAGCCCTGCTCTTTGAAACCTTGGTGGGAATCCAACTCCGTGTGGCTTATAAGAAAATGTACTGAACCTCAAACCAGCATGACTGACGTTGGCTCTGGATCGGACTTGCAGCAAGCTGAATTGTTCCCCCCCCCCCCCGAGGCTTAGGGTTCCACAAGATGAACATAAAACCAGGGACCAGGGTGATAGTACAGTGGGTAGGACTATCCCTGCTTGCCCTGCACACGGCCAACCCAGGTTTGATCCCCATCATCCCATAAGGTTCCTAAACCTTGCCAGGAGTGATCCCTGAGTGCAGAGCCAGGAGGAACCCCTAAATATCACTGGGTGTGGCCCAAAACCAAATCAACAGACCAAAAAAAAAAAACAAAACAACAAAACAATGACAACCATAAAACCAACCCTCTCCGCTCTTACTCCATAGTGGGGATCCCCAGGGATCTCAGGGATTGGCCGTTTCTGCCCAGTTAGACGGAAAGAGGAAACTGGGGGTAGGGGTCGCATACTCTGCTCCTTCCAGCAATGGCACGGCACAGAGGAAGGAGAGGCTTGGTCAGGGGCAGCTGCAGCTTCCGGGGTGAACTCTGGCTGGACCTGGGAAGGGTTTCTCTGTCTCCTCCTGGCTCCTGGGAAAAGCATGTTGAAGAATTAGCTCTTCTTGGGCTTCTCAGCAATTCCGGGCTCTTAGAGGGCATGGGCTACAAAATCTACACCGATGCTTTCTAGCTGCCGTTTAAAGCACCACAAACCACCCTGTCAGGAAGAATCAGACTGAATAAGCTTTGTGCCAGGGGAGGGTTGCCACACGGAGGCCAAGAATCTGCATGTTACCATCTTGTCGCAAGAGGCCAGGACACGGCCAGCACCTCCAGGCACAAAGCTTACGGATCACCTATGCCCAGACCTTCAGGGTGGGTGCAGGTGGCCGTCCCTGCCAATGAACATTCACGCAGGTGTCTGGGTTCCAGGAGATCAGTGTTTTCTGACCACAACATGTTCCCTGTCTCAGGGGGAAAATTCAGACATACAGATGACCCTGTTCTCAGCCCCGATGGCGTGGTTTTCAATCCCCTCCATACCTAGCGGCAGAACGATGGGCAACTTCTCTCTTTGCCTCAGTTTCTCCTCTTTTTTTGGGGGGGGACACACCCGGCGATGCTCAGGGATTACTCCTGGCTCTGCACTCAGGAATTACTCCTGGCGGTGCTCAGAGGACCGTAGGGGATGCTGGGAATCGAACCCGGGCTGGCCGCATGCAAGGCAAATGCCCTACCGGTTGTGCTATTGCTCCAGCCCCTCAGTTTCTCATCTGAAGAGCGGGGATGACAATTGCTCCTCAGAGGTTTGGCAGGGGAATGGAACGAATTAATATATGTAAATCACTGAGAACTGTGACCGTTACATCATAAGGACTCCTCTGATCATCACTGTTATTTCCACCACCAATTATTCTTACCCCGCTAACGCTGAGCAGGTTTCTGGAAAGAAACAAAAGGAAACCCAAAACCTTAGAAAAGTGTTGAGAGAGCGCATGACTCATTTCGACTGCCAGGACGGGGGTTGGATTCATGAAGCAAGGTACATGTGAACGGAACTTCAAAGGAGGATGAGGATTTCAACAGAAGAGGATGTGGGAAACAGCGCTCCAGGCTCAGGGCCTGTGTGGTTTCAGTGAACACTCAAGGGCCGAAGCGCCGTGGAAGGGCTCAGTGGTACAAACGGGGTTCGGTGTAGAGTCTTGCCTTGCATGTGTGAGGCCCTGGGTTCCATTCCTGGCACCACGCCTGGAGGACAAAAGTGGCAAATGGAGCTGAAAGAGCTCTTAAGGCCTCAGATCCTGTCGTGGAACCCGAAGCCAGTTCTGAAATGACGACTTTTCCTATTTTTCAGTAGGAGAGTGACAGAATTAACTTTGTATTAAAAAATAATATTTTTTGGGGGGTAGGGGCAGAAGGGAAACTGGGGACATTGGTGGTGGGAAATATACACTGGTGGGCTGGAGCGCAGCCAACCTGGGTTCGACTCCCAGCATCCCATATGGTCCCCTGAGCACCACCAGGGGTAATTCCTGAGTGCAGAGCCAGGAGTCACCCCTGTGCATCGCCGGGTGTGACCCAAAAAGAAAAAAAATATATATGTATAGATATATATACATATATGTATGTATATATATATATACATACACACACACACACACACACACACACACACACACACACTGGTGAGGAACACTGTATGACTGAAACCCAATCATGAACAACTTTGTTTTTTTAAAAAAATCTTTTTGGCAAATGTGAAGTAGCAAAGTCTCCAGATTCAAACTCCCGAAGTTCAAATCCTAGCCATGCCACCAAGGGAAGTTAAATCAGGCTAAATTAAAAAAAAAAAAAAATCAGGCTAAATTGCCGACACAAATACGCCAAAACATGCAGAATGGCTCCAACACAATAGAAGTTTATTTCTGGATCATGTAATAGTCCTAGGAGGGTGTTTCTTCTTGGCGGGTGGCCTATTCGAGGTGGTGACTTGGGGACTTGTCTTCTTGGGGCCTTGCCATACACAGGGCCTCACTGTCTTTGGCATCCAGCAAGCAGAAAAGCCGTGGAGGACAAAGACTTTTCTCTTTCATAGACCCTGGACTAAATAGCTCACATCGCCACTGCCCGGTTCCTTGGACGAATGGATGAGACTGAGCCACATGGCCACATGTGCAAGGGAGGCTGGGAACTCCCCTCCAATTCCCTAGCACTTCCTCCCCTTACACCAGGAGAGCGCCAGCCAGTGGAACTTTCTGCAATGAAAGGGCTGTTCCAAATCAGCATTTCTAATCACTGTATCACTGTCATCCCGTTGTTCAACGATTTGCTCGAGCGGGCACCAGTAACGTCTCCGTTGTGAGACTTGTTACTGTTTTTGGCATAACCGAATACACCATGGTTAGCTTGCCAGGCTCTACCGTGTGGGTGGGATACTCTCGGTAGCTTACCGGGCTCTCCGGGAGGGGCAGAGGAATTGAAGCCAGGTCGGCCGAGTGCAAAGCACTTCAAGTATAGCGTGAAACGAACTTAAACATGACGTTTTGTTGATTTGTGATTAGTTTGCTCTTAAATAGCCTTCCATGAATAGTCAGGAGAAAGGCGCAGGAGGCTTGAGGGGGAGGGCTGGGGGACAGTGCTCTCGGCCACAGCCTTGTATTGATCTGATAATGAATGGGCAGCACACTGACCCTCTCCGGCCACTCCTTCAACTGGCAGCTAGTAACAAAACCATAGTCTCCCGGCAGTGGAGTAAGTGGTCACTCAGGCAGAGTGCCTAGTGCCTCACCAGGTGTATCCCATAGATGACCTGGAGGCCACTCAGAGGAGTGGACACCAGTGCAGGGAGACACACCTCCAGTCTCATCTCCGGTGATCGCTGTTACTCCACCAAATCCTATCGCCCTGCCCCAGGCCTTCCACACACACTTCCTTTAACCATGCTCACTCTGGAAGGCCCACCCAGACCCTCACTGTCTCCCTCTTGACATCCTTCCCTGCCATTGAGACTCAACTCGAAGGCCACTTCTCATGAAGCACTCTTGGCCTTAGTAGCTGTGTGACATCAGCCTGATCTCCCAAGTTCTGCTGCCTGGTCTATCCCCAGCGCCGGCCCTTCTGACAGAGGCTGCTCACTTTGTCTTGTGCCTTTATCCAGGCAGGTATGTTTTTTGATTTATTTTTGTTCTTGTGTTTTGGGGGCGGGGTGGTGGTGGTTTGGCCAGTAGTTGCAAAAATGCAGCATAATTTTTGTTTTTATTTATTTATTTGTTTTGCTCTTTCGGTCACACCTGGCGATGAACAGGGGTTACTCCTGGCTTTGCACTCAGGAATTACTCCTGGTGGTGCTCAGGGGACCATATGGGATGCTGGGAATCCAACCCGGGTCGGCCGTGTGCAAGGCAAACACCCTACCTGCTGTGCTATGGCTCCAGCCCCCGTTTTTAAAGTATTTTATTTTTAAATTTAATTTTAAATTTAATTTTTATTTATGTAAACACCATAGTTTACGAAGTTGTTCATAATATAGCTGTTACTGGCATTCAATGTTCCAACATCAATCCTGCCACCAGAGTGCTCTTCCCTCCACCACGTTCTCGTTTTCCCAAACACACTCGTGCCTGAATTTATTAGCTGCTACAACTAAGTGGCTAATTGGAATTATAAAACAATACTACAGTAAAAGAAAATTCATGGGAGTTGTTATATCTCACATTGTTAAATCCTTGTCTGTGGGTTTATGAAGCTGTTTGCTGCTCTCTGAGCCTTCTGTGTTATGGTTTTGTTTATTGAGACTAGTTAGCATTTATATTACCTTCCCATCTAATTTGGTGTTCACCTACTAGATGTCAGTATTGTGGGATTTGGAGGTATTGTGTGGCCATATATGTGGCTATGTGTTCCAGAAACACTAAGGTCTGTAGAATGGCGCCCATGAGCTTGTATGACGGTGGTGTGGGATGTGGGTGTAGCTACCGGAGCTTCTGAAAGCACAGGGGTGGGGTGGGGTGGGGTCAGGAGAAGTTGCCCGCCCCGACACGGAAGAGACCTCAGAGTTCTCAGCCTGAAAACTGGTGTACCTGGAATTTTCATTGGATTGGGGTCTCTGCAGAAATTAGTTGAGAAGTAGTGGCGGTGGGCCTTTGGCTTAGTGCCAGCTGTAGGGTTGTGGGTGCAGCTGCCAGGGGTGGGGGTTTAGGAGGGCAGGGACGTGGCCCACCCCCTTCTGAGAGCATCCCCGAGTTTTCAACCTGGATACTGGTGTGCCCATAATGTTGGCAGCTTGGCTTGCATCTCCTCTGAGATTTAGTTGTGACTCTGTAGAGCTGGGCCCGCGGGTGAGTGTTTCTGATGGAGGTTGTGGATGTGGGTGTGCAGACAGGAATGCTCCTACCGTCTCTGAAGCTAACTCTTTACCAGGCAGAATTCAGTGTGGATTGCGGGCCAGCAACAGAGCTCCATTGCACTCAGCTGAATCCATCAAAGGCCGAGAGAGTTGTCCACGACTCCTCCAGACAGTGAGAGTCAAGAACCACATCTCCTGGGTCTTGGGCGGGCGTCCAAGCCGTGCATTTGTGTAGATGGAAGCCTAGAGAAAACTCAGGCCACCTCATTGGCATGTGATTTGCAGAACTTGTTTTTAGACATTTGCACAATTTTTGATAGTTTTTTTGATAGTTCTCCCACATTTCTTTACAAAAATAGCCTTTAGTTCACATGCCTTTTCCCATGTCTCTTTTCCCACTGTCTGCTAGGCCATTCCTGGCAGAGTTCCTAGCCAGAAACTGCCAAGGACGGCTGGAACCTCTCAATCTGGCTGCCTGGTCATGGGCCCAATGAACTGGATAGAGTTTGCTGATAGCACAGGTCCAGGAGACGTCCAGAACCCCCGGGGTTGGGCAAGTCTAACAGTGCTCATGGATGGCTTGTGCTTTTCTTGACATCGACCTCAAAATCTTAAGGGTGTTTTCCAAAATACCCTGCATTCCCTCAAGAGCCCATCAGTGCTCTTGGCGAATCACTTTATCTGCCTTCTCATTGAGTCATTTCATATGCATTTGCTCTGTGTAATGTTATTTCGGTGTTTAGAAGGTGAAGCAAAGTTTCTTGAGTCTAGGAACTTTCATTCTGCTTGGGAAAGAGGAAATATGTATCCACTGGTGACATGAGGAAAGAAAAAGCAGATATCTTATTGTCTGTGGCTGTTTAACAAGTCACTCCTAAGCTTAGTGGCTTGGCACAGCACGAATTTGCTGAACCCCTGGATTGCATGGGCCCCTCTGGGCAGAGCTTCTGGAGGAGAGGGGCTGGCGGAGGAGGTTGCAGTCAGCTGCAGGCTCCTCCAGGTATAGAAGGTTCTAAATGGCCCCTCACACAGATGGGCCCTGGTGCTCACTTCTCTCTTCACCTGGTCCCCCTCATTCTGGGCCCCCTCGTGTTTTCCTTACCTGGTGGTGGGTAAGCTGCTCAATGAGTGTGCCTGTCACAAGGCCAGCTCCATTTCAAGTCGCCGGGAGGCCTCCTCTTGACAGGGTGAGCTGCCAAGGACCTGTGACCACTTCCATCCCCCTCAGCTTTGCTGGGGTATAATTGGCAATTACCACGGTGTAAGTGTGAGGCATGCAACATGTTGATTCGATACACTCCCCGCTTGCCAAACAGCCAGGTCTGCCTGTGGCCACTTTCCAGCTGCTGCACAGGGTGACGGCACAGTGAGTGAGGGTGTGCACTCACGGGGCTTCTCTGACCAGGTCTTTGCTCGGGCAGAGAGCTGGATGAAGTGAGCGAGTGACCCCCGGATACGTGGAATGGTGGTCCAGAGCACTGAGGGCAGACAAATGCTCTTCTTTACATTCACAACAATCCCACAAAGGCTGAGTCTCTGGAAAAAGGGGGGGGCACATCCAGCCATGCTCAGGGGGTGAAGAAGTGCCAAGGATGGAACTCTGGGCCTCTCTCACACTGGGCATGTGACCTGTCAGGGACTCCCCCAGGGGTTCTCCCCAGCTCTGTGTCAAGGCTCCTATAAGGATGTTCTCTTGGTACTTACGGAAAAGTCAAATTCTCCTGGGCAGCAGGAGGGAAGTCCTGAATGGCCTGGGCCGAGTTCAAGGAGGAGGGGCGCTCGGTCTGGACATCGTGCTGCCAAGGTGAATGATGTTGGCGCCTAAGAGCAAGAGTCCCTCTGTGCCATCGCTGCCACCCGCCACGACTGGGTTTTCTAGCCTCTTCTGGGACTCAGCATGCCCAGCTCGAGAGCAACACACCTGTCCATGCTCCTCGACTCCATCCTCTCATGCGGGCTGTTGGGCCACTCTAGGAGTTCAGGAAAGTTGGTGCCTTGAGGGCTGGAGTGGGGGGGTGAGTCTGATTCACTACAGCAGAGAGGAGCTTACCCTGCATGTGGCCAACCTGGTTCTATCCCCCAGACCGTATCAGGGGTGACTCCTGAGCACAGATCCAGGAGCAATCCCTGAACATTGCTGGGTGTGGCCCCCAAATCCAAAATTAAATTAAAAAAAAAAGTTTATAAAATCGAGCAGAGTCGGGTGGGGGTGTTTGTCATAATAGACCACTAGGGGAGTCTGAATGTAATCCGGGGACGGGCGGGGGTGGGAGGTGTTTGGGGGTGCGATTACCCAGCGCACTGGCTGTCGGATGCTTGTCAGGGCTCTTCTGGTCACGGGGCCAGGTTCCTGCTCCACCTGTGCGCTATTGCGTGTAAGGAGACAGGCATATCACACGCCTGTTATTCTCCCCGGAGCCACACCCTGCCAGGTCAGTCGGTACTTAAATGGCCTCTGCCTGGCCCCTGCTCTGGCACCACACGGTCCCCCAGGACAGTTGTCAGAGGCAAGCTGCCTTCAAGGGAGTAAGAAAGGGCAGGAAGAGAGTTGGAGGAGCTCCTAGCAGGTGTTGCAGGCCTTGGTTCGACCCTCAGCACCATACGGTCCCTGAGCCCTGAGCTGGAGGTGGACCCTGAGGACTGCCAGGTATGCCTCCAAACTAACCGGGCAAGGAAATGAAAATAGGGCCTTAGAGCAGTAGTGCAGCAGGGAGGGTATTTGTCTTGCAAGCAGCTGACTTAGGTTCGATCCCTGGCCCCCCATGGGACCCCCTGAGCATTCCAGGAGTGACTCCTGAGCACAGAGCCAGGAGTGAGCCCTGAGCATCACTGGGCGCGGCCCCCAAACCAACAATAAAAATAAATAAAATGAAAGACTGAGAAAATGGGTCGGGGTCATTCTGGGAGGCTCACAGAACCCAGTTACTGTGCCTTCCCTACTTCTCCTTGCCCAGGCCTGAGCCTATGTGCCAGCTACAGCAACCTAGAAGCATCCACTTTTCTAGAAGATATACGTCCCACCCCCGACTTCCCACCAAAGCAGCCACATTTCTCTATCCAGCTAACTCCTTGGACACTGAATATCTTCAAGCCAGCTTTAAAGGTTCCTCTATAGGTGTCAGGGAGAGAACTAGGGTTGCTGGGACATTTGCCTGGCATGTGAAAGCCCTGAGTTTGACCCTGGCACCGCACGGCCCCGGGTGGGTCTACAGCCTGCACTAAACCATCTGAGCCACATGGCTGGGCGAGTATCACAGGCCTGGCCCCCAGGCCCGCTGAGTACCGCTAAGAAGGATCCCCACTTAGCCAAAGGAAAAGAGAGAGAGGGAAAGAATGTTTTTATGAAAAGCAAATCTCTCCCCTGCCATCTCTGGCAGCAAGAGAAAGGAAGGGATCCCAGCTGTGACGGAAAAACATCCCCCAGAAGTCTCCATCTGCAGCACTGGGCCAGAGGACAGTACGGAGGCTAAGTCTCTCTTTTAGCTTGTGGCTTGGAAGCCTAGTGGTTCATAAACCCACCACCCCACCAGGAGCTCTGAGCATCTCCAGGTGTGGCTCTCTGAGCACAGAGCCAGGGGTGGCACCTGAGCACCGAGCCAGGGGTGGCACCTGAGCACCACGGGGCATCACCCCTAAACAAAAAAACTCAAGCACGCCATTCTTCTCCTGGCATCCCGGTCTTTGGGCCCTTTTTAGCTTCCAAAGTCATTGCCAATGATAATCAAATTTGCTCTTGGTGTCTTTGATGACCCTGCTGTCACGGTAAGGGGCACACAGAAGACCACCCTCAACAGGGAGGAGTCACAAAGCTGAGTCCCCCACTGCCTAAGCAACCTGTAGCCAACCCCCCTAAACTCATACTCTCGCCCTGGGCAGGCTTCCTGAAGGTAAGTGCCTGGGTGTGGGGCGGGGAATGAGTCTTTATGTTGTTTTCTCGGTTGGCTCTTTTGGCTATGGTTTTGTCTCCCCAGAGGTGCTGGGGGCCACCAGGGTACACCCAGCAGTGTTTGGGAGGCTAAGTTTGGTACCGAGAGTCAAAGCCGGGGTCCCCTCTGTGTGTGCTCACCAGCCCTTTGAGCACCCGCCCCTGCCCCAGCGTAGAGATCTCTTACTTTAAAAAATTCTGCCTGAAGGTTGTGCACATTTAAATTCCCACCCTGGGGTCCTCCAAATCTTGCTTCCCCACACGCTCACCACCTTCCCTTGCTGCCTCTCTCAAGCATGCTCCCCATCCTCTCAGTGATATCTGTGATGAGTGTTTCTAAATTTTTTAAAAGAAAATTGCATGAAGGGGTAAGAGAAAATAAAGACCCGCAGCCTTGCTCTCCTGACACGGCTGGGAGGCTCCGTTCATTTTCCTAGAAAAGGTGGCAGAGGCCAGAGAACAGCAGGGGCACCCTGTGAGGGAAGAATCCCCCAGTAACAGGGGTGTCGGGGGGGCGTATAGGAGTTCAAGGTGGTCCCCTCCCCAGCTCTGGATACCTCCAACATCTGAGATGGTTCTTAAAGAAGAGCCAATGGGGACTGTTCTGAGGGGTCGGTTCCAGGCAGTCACCTTCGAGTGTCCCCTCAAAACAGGTCTGCTGCCAGGAAGACACCCCAGGACTTGTGGAGTGGAATGTGCACATTTCACACCCACTTTCCAGGCACTGAGAGCTGGATCCAGCAGACCGGAAGAGCTGTGTCCCGGGCCAACTCTGGGGTTCGAGTGGCTGTGGACTGGGCTATGCAGGGGGCAGCCCTGACTGACAGCCCTGCTTTCTGTTCCAGAGATCTGAATTACAACGAGCTGCAGGAGTTCCCCGTCGCCATCCGGACCCTGGGAAGGCTGCAGGAGCTGTAAGCACCCTCCTCTCCCCGGCCTCCCTCACACCTTCACCTAACACACACACAGTCCTGGCAAACGTGAGCTCCGTGCCCTCCCGGCACCCCGCCCCTCTGAGCCGCCACTGGCCTCATGAGCTTGCTTTAGTGCAGTTCCGAGGAGGGGGTTGTGTCACCAGCAGATATGAGCCTTGAGGAGACAGGGCACAGGCCCTTAGCAGGCCGAGAGCTGGTGGCCAGGAGTGAGGAGACGGGATGGACGGGCTGGCAGAGTCACTCCTCAGCCCTCGTCCCCAGGGAGAGGGAGCGAGGACTGTTTGCCCACCTCCTTCTCCGGCATCCTTCAGTGCTAGCCTTCCTCTGCACCCACCATGCCAGCGCCATGCCCACAGCTGGTTCCAAATGAGGGCAGGACGGGACACCCGCAGGGAGCCTTCAGGCCCATCAAAAACACACAGGGCACGGGACAAAGCAGGATGAGGCAGGCATGTAGTGCCAACCTCACATCTCCCGGTATCAGCACCAATAACAAGGGGTCCTCAGAGCTGCAGCGGCCTGAAGCCTGGCGCGGTCTGGGTGGTACTCACGGCGGAGCCAAGGAGGCGTTTCAGACGGGTGAGTGTAGGGAAGACTCAGCAGGGAGTGAAGTGGACAACGATGACCACGGGAGAGCTGGCTTCCTGGAGGAGGGGCTCTCCGGAAACCTGAGAGATAGGGGACCAGAGTAAGGGCCCCGGAGGTTTATGATTGGAGCCCCCAAACTTTCAGCAACTCAGCATTGCTGCCTGAGACCTTGTGATACCTGCCCATGCCAGCCCCCTCAACCTCGCAGAAGTTTGAAGGGGTGAGGCCTGGTGGCGGGGCAGCTGGAGGGAAGGGGCTGGAGGAGACCGCTGGAATTCCTCCATCATCAACAAGCCCCGCAGTCAGACTCTTCCTTCCCACTGGGACGGGACAGAGAGGAGCTTTGAGTAACCAGCAGGGCATGGAGGGAAGCAAGTCAGCAAAGGCACAGGGACGGAATCATCAGGGAGAGGGGATGGAGGGCTCCATGGGCAGCAGCCAGCAGATCCATGGACTCTCGTGTATGTGCACGTGTGTCTATGTGCGCACACGCGTGTGCATGCTTTATGTGTGTGTATGAGCGCGTGTCTGTCTGTCTGCCTTCATCTATGAGTCACAGAAAACTGCTGAAGATCAAGGCTTCTGTCTTAGAATGTCTTAATCCCTCAGAGTTTAGGCCAGTACCAGATACAAGAGATATTTGCAACCACATCAAGAGCAAATTAACCTAGGAATGAACGAGCGAACAGGCTGAGGGTAGTCTCTGGGTGTCTGCAGGTATGCAAGGAGGGGGTCTGAGGTGTAAGGAGGTGCCTGAGGTGAGTGTGAACATGTAAGGAGGGTTCTGGGGTGAGTATGAGTATGTTAGGAGGGGGTCTGAGGGTGAATGTGAGGTGCAAGGAGGGTATCTGAGGTGAGCATGTGATGAGGGTATCTGAGTATGAGCTCTAAGAGGGTGTCTGAGGTGAATATGAGCATGTAAGGAGAGTGTTAGCATGTAAGAAAGATGGTAAGCGAAACAAGGCAACTGAGGTAAGGGTGACACAGAAAGAAGCCTCTGATGAGAAAGAGAGGCTTGGACGGTCTGCCCCAATTTTATTTTGAAATACTCTCCCCAGTGAGTGGGACACATGATCCCCAGCTTGCAGACCTGAGAGGTTCAGCTGCACCCACTTCCTCCTTCCTCCCAGCGCCATTGTCATTTCTGCTCAGCCTTCTCCCAGGCCCCAACGTTGTTGAGGGAACATGTCCCCCCCCCCTCCTCTGGGGTTTCTGTCACCAAGGACTAAGGAGGCCGTTCTCCTCTTGAGAGTGGAGTTCCATCTCTTACTCCTGAGATATTCTCCCAACTTTTCCCTCTACACTTGGAAGGGAAGAGAATGAGTGGACGAGAATGACGAGAAAGAAAAGTCACAGGTGGAACTTGAACCCAGGGCGTCCCCTGGTCCTCTGCCCCATTGGTTTCCCTTCTGTTCTGTTGGCTGTGGGTCTCTTTGTGGGAGAGAATTCCGTCTCTCCCTCTCCGTCATCTCTGCAAGCCCCACTGATCCCTGCTACTGTCTTCCAGAGGGTTCCATAACAACAACATCAAGGTCATCCCAGAAAAGGCCTTCATGGGGAACCCTCTCCTGCAGACTCTGTGAGTACCACCTTGCGTCTGGGTGCTTCTGGAGGCAGGAGCAGGGTGCCCTCCTGGTGCTCTTTCCTGGTCTTCGTGGGCCGGAGGAGAAAGCAGAGCCCAGGGCCAGACTGAGCTGAGCGTTTGGGCCTCTTTCTTCCAGACACTTCTATGATAACCCAATCCAGTTCGTGGGAAGGTCGGCGTTCCAGTACCTGCCCAAGCTCCACACTCTGTAAGTCGGACCTGCAGGTGACCACAGTCTGTCCGGCTCCTTTCCCTGCGCACCGCTCCCTACCTGCCCTGAGCCCAGCTCTCACCTGCAAGGCCAGCTCCCACCGGAAGCATGGTCGCCAGAGATCCACGGGGCCAAGCCCCTGATCCATATCTTGCCAATGCCTCCCTTTAACCCCCCAGCCCCTGCCTCCCACATCTTGCAAAGCCTAAGCCTGACCTGGTCTCTTGGGGTGACTGCTCCACAAAGACCTGCCAAAGGGGGAAGGAGCAAGCAGCTGACCTTGGAGCATGCACACTGTCCTCTGTGGCACCGTCTTCATCACTTTGGGTAGAAAACGCACCTCTGTGGCTTTTCTCCCTCTTTTCACTCCCAGCCCAAGTCCAGCTCTTTCAAAATTGCTTCCAGCCATTACTCTCAACTTCACAAGGACATGACTCACGTCTTTAATTTACAAACTTCACTTTCATGTCCATTAATGCACTTTAGCCACACCTGAACGGAAGGGGGTGTTTCCTTAATCCATTTTATAAGCTGTATCCTGAGGCCCCCCTCTGCCTAGCCACAAATTCCAGACCCTATGCTCATTCTGGACTGATGCTGACATCATTTTCTTGTTGTTTGGGGTCCACACCCAGCCATGCTCAGGGCTTATTCCTGGCTCTGCACTCAGGGATCACCCCTGGTGATGCTCGGGAGATGATATGGAATGCCAGGGATTACACCAGGCCAGCTGCATGCAAAGCAAGCGCCCTCCTCCTCGTGGTACTCCTCGTGGTACCAGCCACACCGACATCATTTTTCATAGTGTCCGTGTGGGCCCATGCTCCCATCCAGATGGGCAGGTGGGAGGAACAATGCCACCGTCTAAAGCAGTTTCAGAGAAGCAATGGAAGGTTCTCACAAAGCCACAGCAGATGAGAGTGTCAGGGAGATCCAGCCCAGGCCCTGACAGGAAAACCTCACCATCCTGGACTTTTCCAGAAGCAGCCAGCCTGCGGTTTTTTGGACAACTGCCCCCCTCTGTGGCCTATATTTTGTATAACTGATGGTAATCTGTCAGTTGCTGAGGGTGATCTAGAAGTGCGTCGAGCTCAGAATGACATTTCCCAAGAAGAGTGGGTTCCTGGTGGGAGCCCACGGGGGTGCCGCGTGTCCAGCTCAGGGTCCAGCTGTCACCTCTATCTCCAGATCTCTGAACGGGGCCACAGACCTCCAGGAGTTCCCGGATCTGAAAGGCACCACCAGCCTGGAGATTCTGTGAGTGTATACGCCCGCCCTCCTCCTCCTCGTCACACTCCCCACAACCCTGCCCCCACATCACCCAGGACCTCGGCTCTCTGCCTCCCCCTTTGTCCTTTGCTGCTTGCTTCTGCCTGGCTCCAGCCTGGCCCCGAGGTCCCCTGGCTCAGTCCTGGGGCCATGGTCATAGCCTCACGTGACAGAGGGGATTAGGGACGCTCCTCTTCCCCTCTTGACTATACTCGGGCTGGGGGTGGGGGGCGGTGCACATCAGAGTCCCTAACCCCAAACCCAAGGAGGGAGGGGATGAAACCTCCTCTCCTGCCCCTCTGAAGCTTGCTTCCCAAGACTTTCTCCTGCTTCTACTCTAGCCGCTAGAATAGGGAGGGGGTTGGAGCAGGCAGGCCCCGAGCCAGGTGAGAGGATGAGCAGAACCATCAAGGGACCACCCAGCGTGAGTGGAGGGTGTCAACTGTCCTGGCCACACGTCACAGCTCACTGAGGGTGTGTCCGGGCTGCAGGTGTGTGCAGGGCTTTGTTCTGCCTCGGATGTCGCCCCCAAATCCGTGACATGTGGAAACCGCCTCCAGAGAAGGCCCTCCCTCCCCAAGGGTGACGCTGGTCTGGAGTCTTTACTGGGACTGTCTGTCCCCACGCCAGGCTTGTGCTCCCCCTGGCCCAGCACCCTGGTGCCTTTCTCCCCTGCCAGCCTCCTCTCCCTTCCCTAAGGCCCAGGGGGCAAGTGCTGTGCTTGCTTTGTAGGGCCTGTGAGGGTCCCAGAGCAGAGAAGATTCCAGGCCCTTTCCTGCAAAGCTAGTATTGCTAGGGACCATTAGGACCTTGGGTGGCGCCAGGCTGGGCCAGGCCTGCCATCTGCCGAGCAGAGGCCCTGGCTGTGCCCCAGCTGCCCAGGAGCCCCGGGGAAGCTCAGGGCCGGGAGTTCAAGCTTCTTCTCTGTCCCCACAGCCCCACCTGCTGCCCGCACCTCCCGCCAGTTTTCTTTCGGGAACTCTGTGTGCTCACATCAGTATCAGACTCCGCTGAGAATGGAGGGCAGGGAGAAAGGGCGGCGGCGGCTGGAGCCTGGGGCTGGTGCCAACTCTGTCTCTGTTCTCCCTGCAGGACCCTGACCCGCGCGGGCATCCGGCTGCTCCCACCGGGGATGTGCCAGCAGTTGCCCAGACTCCGAGTCCTGTGAGTGGCTTGTGAGCCTGGTGTCCTTGCCCCCGTGGCCTGGCAAAGGCCTCTCCGGCCTCTGTCCAGCTTGGCCCCGACTCTTTCTGGAGAGTGGGCTGGCTGGGGCTGCAGTGAGAACCTGCCCAGTTGGTGTGTCCATTTCTGCCTGTCCAAGAGAACCCCCCCAAGCCCCAGGAATCAGGAGGCAGCCCTGAGGGGGGGGGGTCTGCCCCTTACCTTGTGGGATGAATTCTGAAATCTCTGAACTTCATCTCCTTATTTGCAAAACGTGGAGAAAAACCTGGGCGGGTTGAACAAGCATGCCAGGCTCCGAGCCTGGGTGCTCACACCTCCCATCAGCTCGGCACCTGGTCTGATTGCCATGTGTACCCAGGAAAATCCCTTCTGAAAATGCAGGAAGGCAGTTTTCCTCTCCTGCAACTCCAGAGGCCTCCATCTGACAGGAGCCCCCAGCTGGGAGGGGGAGCGGGACCCTGGGAAGAGCACCAGATTCTGGAGATTGGGGCTCTAGACTAGCCTGACCACTAGTGCCCAGTCTCCGTGCCTCAGTTTCCTCATCAATTGGGAGGCACTGGGTGAGATGACCCCAGGAGGGCCAGCTCAGATGGTCTTTGTCGGGCTAAACACAGGAACTAGAGGTGCTGGTTACTTGGGTGCTGACCAGACTGTGCACAGCTCCATGTCCCTCTGGGGCACTTTCGGTTTCCCAGGCCATGCCCCTCACTTCCGGTTTCCCAGGTCACCGTATAGACGGATGCCCAGGGCTGCAGGGCAGTAAGTCTGTGGACACAGGTTCTGGAGGCAGGTGTCGGCAGCCACGCTAGCCAGCTGGGCAGCCCACTGGCCCCACCTCACGCCCCCTGGCACTGCCTCTCGTCCCCAGGGACCTGTCTCATAATCAAATCGAGGAGCTGCCCAGCCTGCACCGGTGTCAGAAGCTGGAGGAGATGTGAGTCTGGAGGAGAGGAGTGGAGCCCGTCTGGGGTGGGAGGCAGCCAGCCCACCTGACCCTTTTCTTTCTCAAACCCGGTGGCACCCCACAAGTTAGGGCTGGGAGCTCGGCCACTACCCGGGAAAGGCACCTCGGACTCAGGACAGACCTGGAGGTGGCCCCTAGAGACACTTCACATGATTCTGTGAGCGGTCGAGGCGGGGGGCCATTCGGGGCTGGGGCGGGCTGGGGGAGGGAAGGTTTCAGAGGGCCTCATGCCGCGTCTCCGAGCTCACTCTCATCTCCCCCCCCCCCCCCCCGCATGCACACGCACAACATTTGCTTTTGAAAAGAAAATAATCACTTTGGAAACCCTCTTCAGACCTTGCATGCAGCCAAACCCAGCTCCATCCCCGGCACTGCCTATGGCCCCCTAGGCACTGCCAGAGACGACTCCTGAGCACAGAGCCAGGAGCAGCCCCTGAGCACCTCCTGCGGGTGACCCAAGCCCCCCGGACTCCCTCTGGATCTTCTGTGGGCTCTGTTTACCCAGCACTGGTTGTCTCAAGTTCCGGGCGCCCTCAGGCTTTCTGTATCTGACCGTCCCTTTGGGGTCCAGGGCAATGAAGGGGTTGGAGGGTCTGTCCTGTCAATCTAGATGCCAGAGGAAGGGGTGGGGGGTCCTCAAGAGTGCCAAGGCCCAGGGGCCGGCCCCATTCAGACCACCAGTGCTCACGCTCTGCTCTCAGCGTGACCCCTGTCTTGGGCTGTCCAAGGGCTGGGCCAGGCTGTGCGGCTGGGCTAGGGTCTGAAAGACCCACGGGTAGGACTGGCTGGGCCGGGAGCCAGGCTCAGTGGGAACCCTGGAAACTGACTCCCTTTGGGGCCACAGGGATGGTTTCTGGCTTTGTCTCCTGACCCACTTACCCAAGGCAACCGGATCCCCTTGTCCCTTTAATTCTGGTGACTTCCGCGGGCCAGGCCCTTTCTTCCTGTGCCAGGAGAAGTGGGGGTGCTCTCCTTTCTTCCTCCCCGTGTGCAGGGGGTGTGGAGCAGCGCCAGGCTCCTCGCCGATGGGCTCATCCACATTCTCTCCTGCTAGCGGCCTCCAGCACAACCGCATCTGGGAAATCGGAGCCGACACCTTCAGCCAGCTCAGCGCCCTGCGTGCCCTGTGAGTCACGGGAGGACCCCGGGTGGGTCTCTCCAGCCGTGCTCAGGCCTTTGCACACGTGTAGATGACACAACAAAGTCTCCCCGTGCGCCGCACACACAAGAGACTCAGCCCGACGTCGCCCCTTCCCCGCCCCCTGCATGCCCATGGCTTCTCAAGCCACTTTCCCAGCGGGGACCCAGGGGCCACGAATCCCCGGGGAGTGGACAAGCTCTGAAGCCCTGGCCAGAAGGGGACACAGACAGAAGTTCCCTGTCCCCAAAGGCGGAGGTTGCTGCTTTGGGAGGCCCTTGGGTGGGCAGGAAGGGGGAGCCCACCTGGGAGCAATGAGTATTCCACGTGTCACCAACCCCTCCTGTCTCGTTCTCTCTGCTCCTCTGCAGTGACCTGAGCTGGAATGCCATCCGGTCCATCCACCCTGAGGCCTTCGCGACCCTGCACTCCCTGGTCAAGCTGTGAGTGTCCACTTCGGGCTCCTCCCGGGGCTGAGAGCAGTGGGACCTGGGGGCTGGCAGCAGGGCCTGGACCGCCTCACAGTGGGCGCCTGTGTCTGTGACCGCGTGTCCTGGGCGTGGGCCCGGCCCAGCAGTCATGCTCAAGGTCCGTTCAGGCTCCGGGGCCTGATTCCCAGAGAGCCGCCCTCTGCAACTCTGGAACTCTCAGCAGCCAGTGTCGGGGGTAGCTCGGCCGCCCCCGTACAGCCCCTCCACCAGCCTCCTTCTGAACTGAGAGTATATGTGAGCCGAACCCCTTCAAAGCACAGGGGTGGGGGACCCAGTGCCCCAGAGCTCAGTGGTCCCCTGGTTCCTGAGACTGTCGTTCTTCAGGGCATTTCGGGTCCTCTGAATTGCATGGCAGACCAACAGAGACCAGAGAGTGATGGACACCTGGTCGCGGGCCAGGTCAGATGGGGCCTCTGTGGGGCTGCCACATACCGTGGTTCAGGCTGGGCACTGCTCCAGGGCTGCTACTACCTGGTCACCAGACTGTGTCCTAAAAGCATGTCCACTCAAAAGGGGCCCCTGGAATTCCAGCTGGAGCGATAGCACAGCAGGTCGGGTGCTGGCCTGACGCAGCCAGTCTTCGCTTAGTCACCGGTACCCTGTATGGCCTCCTGACCCCCACCAGGAATGATGCTTGAGCACAGAGCCAAGGAGTCAGCCGTAAGCACTGTGGGGTGTGACCACCACGAAGACTCCTGGGGCCAGATCCAGCCCTGACCTCGGCGACCCTGCGGCCCCGCCCTCCCTCGCAGGTGGCCTCCCAGTCCAGGGAGAAACTGAGTCAGCCCAGGGCTGGACTGCAGCGGCCCCTCCCAGGCCCGCTGTCTGGGCTCTGGGCCTCGGCCCGGCCCGACTCTCACCTCCGTCTCTCCTGTTTGCTCTACTCCTGCCAACTAGGTAGGGGAGATATTTTTATCCCTTTGAAAGATGAGGACATTGAAAGGCGGGCCGTTTGTGACTCCCCGGGTTACGGGGGGAGCTGGCAGCCATGCCCGGCTTCCTGCCTCCAGCCCAGGCTGTCTGCGCGGGCCGGCTGTGGGCGCCGCAGCCCAGGGGGTAGCTGCCCCGGCGCCCTCTGATGTGGCTTTGGTGGGAGCCGTGTGCGCTCACCTCTGGCTACCAAGCTGGGCCCGCACCACCCACAGCAAGGACTGCTGCCCCTGGTGAGAGGGCAGCTGGCCCTGCCCGCCCCTCAGTCTGGCTGCTTGGAGCGTCAGAGAGCAGGGGAGGGGGGGGCGGAGTCAGCGCCCCCCAGCGGGCTGGTCGGGAAGCCCTGGGTGGAACGTTGGACACGGGGCTCTGTTCCCAGGAAATGGGATGGTTTGGCGGCTGCTCGGAGCAGCCCCTAGCCTGAGGTCGGCACTCAAGGAAGCCGGGGAGGGGCGCGGGGTCAGTGACGGGGTCTCCGGCCACTCTGCCGTCCTGCTCTCTAGTCTGTGCCCAGCTCGTCCTTGGCTCCTCTCCTCTTGCTCCCACCCCGGGCACACTGGCCATGCCCCAGCAGGCCCTCCTCTGACCCCCTGACGTCTACCGTCCTAGGGACCTGACGGACAACCAGCTGACCGCCCTGCCCCTGGCGGGCCTGGGGGCCCTGAAGCACCTGAAGCTCAAAGGGAACCCGGCTCTCTCTCAGGCCTTCTCCAAGGACAGTTTCCCGGAACTGAGGTGAGGGCCAGACGGGCCCGGAAATGTCGCAGCTCCTTGCCGAGGGTCTCACCGAGGTTGGCTGGAGCGGTGCAGGTCTCCCCTGCTGAGCATCTCCCCTGGCCCCAAGGGGTGCCCCTCGGGACACTGAGTCCTTCTGTGAGCACAGAGGGGGAGAAGGGCCCTGCCGGACCTGTACCCCTCACTGCACGTGGGCCCCGGGGATGAGTCAGCCAAGGGGGACCCCCCCCACCCAGGAGCTGGCACCTGCCCTCCCCACACAGGGGGCCCAGGGAGGGCCGGGTGACCGGCCAGGAGAGTCCGCAGGAGAAGCTGTCTCCTAAGATGACAAGAGCTGCTGGCTGGAGGGGACAGAGCCCCCGAGTTGTCAGATTTGGGGAGACCGTTCCCCAGTCTAAGCCAGACGCAGGACACCATAGACGACAGGTCGTGCTCCTCCCCCTGCCTCGGTTTGCCCCATGAGCAAGGAAACGTGGGGTTCTCCTCCCGGCAGGGCCAGGTTGCGGCCCCTCGTGGAGGAGGCCCGAGCAGAGTGTCCCTAAGGCCACCCTCTCGCCCAGGATCCTGGAGGTGCCCTACGCCTACCAGTGCTGTGCCTATGGCGTCTGTGCCAGCTTCCTCAAGGCCGCCGGGCGCTGGGAGGCCGAGGACCTACACTCCGAAGATGAGGAGACTCCGAAGCGGCCCCCCGGCCTCCCTGCTGGGCACAGCGAGAGCCACTGTGAGTGTGGGCTGGGTTGGTGGGGGGGGAGATGGGAGAGGGGGCCTGGGGCAGCCCCCGGTGCGGCGGGGAGAGTTCGGGGGCGGGGATCCTCTAGCAGATTCGCACCCGGTCGCTCCAAGGCTGGGCCCTGGGGTGCTGGTGGGGAGAGACAGGACAGAGGCAGTGACAGCACCTGGTAGCCTGGTATTTGGGGGCTTTGCCCTCCCTCGGGACACCAGCGTGTCCTCGTCCCTGCCTCCCTGCCACGTGGCCCTGAGCCCTAGCGCAGCCCCAGAGAAGGCCGCTCTTCCACCAGTCCCACAGAGCTCGTGGTTGAGCCCTGATCCCGCTTTCAGAAAGAAGTCCCTTCCCTTATGTCCTGGAGTCGGGGAGCAGGCTGGGGTGCTTGGCTGTCCAAGGGCACCCACCTCCCACCCTCCACTCCAAGGAGGCCCGAGGGGCCCCGACGTGCACGAGGGCGTCTGCCTCTGAGAAGGGCCTTGTTGCCCGGCGGCCCTGGCCAGACCTGGCTGTTTTGGAAGACTCGGGGGAAATCCAATGTTACGGTGGAAGGCAGGCCGCCAGGAGGGCGCGGAGGGACTGTCGACTCGCTGGACTCTTGGGTAACGGGTAGAAAGAACTTCCGTTCTCCATGCCGGACACAGCACAGACAGGCTCAGGAGGAGAGAGAAAAGGGGCCCTGGATTTTCCGTTTCTTTCCCTGCCTCTGGTTTGGGGGCTACATCCAGCCGAGCTCCCTGGCTCCTCCATGATCCATGCTCGAGGGTCTCTTGTGGAGGTGCTCAGGGGACCCTACAGTGCCAGGGAGCAAATCAAAGCCTGCAGAGTATGCGCGCCAGCCCACTGTCTCTCGAAACGATGTTTTAGTTGGGGAAGGAGGGACACTTCCGGCAGTGCTCAGGGGGTTGCTCCTAGCTCTGTGCTCAGGGAACCATGATGTACTGGGGGCCCAAACTGGGCCTCCCTGGGGCTGGAGAGATAGTACAGCAGGTCCAGTACTTGCCTTGCATATAACTGACCAGGGTCAATCCCTGGCACCCCTTATGGTCCCCTGAGCACCACCCAGAGTGATCCTTGAACACTGGGAATAAGCCCTGAGCACTGCTGGGTGTGGCCCAGCTCCCTCCCCCTCAAAAAATCCCCAAAACAAAAAAAAAATTTAAAAAAACACCCACAAAAACACATGCGAAGCTTATGCTCAGCCCTTTAAGATTTTTCCTCTGGCTTGGGGCTGGAGCAATAGCATAGCGGGTAGGGCGTTTGTCTTGCACACGGCCGACCCAGGTTCGATTCCCAGCATCCCATCTAGTCCCCTGAGCACCACCAGGAGTGATTCCTGAGTGCGGAGCCAGGAGTAACCCCTGAGCATCACCAGGTGTGACCCAAAGAGCAAATAAATAAATAAATAAATTTGGAGTCATTATAAAAAGGAAAAAAAAGAGATTTCTCTGGCTTTTCAATGTCAGTCATCCCCTCCACAATTTTCAACGCAGAAGTCGAACTGGAAAACCCAATCTGAGCCCAAGAAGAACAGCTCACGGTCTCACGCTGGTGTAGACAGAGCTGGATTCTAATCGCTGTCCACCACGGGGCAGCCTGGGGCCTGATTCTGGCTGAACCTCACTGTCCTTGTGTGTGAGATGGGCAGGTGACGCTCATCAGCTTGGTGCTGGGACAAGGAGTCGTTCCAGCAATGGCAGAGGCCGTTGGCGGCCGTCAACCATGATGACTGCAGGGGACACCACAGTCGTCCAGGGCATGCAGGACACAGCCTCTGGACACATGTTTGGAGAGTATCAGGGGGCCCCTGAGACAGTCCCTTGTGAGGTACCTCCCCAGGGAGGGAGTAAGTACCCGACACGGAGTCCAGCACGGCTGGCCCTGGGCCGGCAGACGGCCATCCCCAGAGAACATTCCGGATGCCTGTTGTACACTCCCTCAGGGGCTGGAAGGAGGAATGGAAACTTCCCTTCCTCAAGGTGAAACTTTCCACCGGCTTAGGTCCTGGGGAACCGCAGGGCGTCGGGACCGTGGGCTGCCTGCCGCGGGGAACGGGAGCTAGGGCAGGGCCCCCCACTTCCTGTGGGAGCTCGAGCCGGAGGAGGAACGAGGAGGAACGCCAGGAGCTGCTGCGGCAGCCAGATTCGATTTCCTCGCGTTTGAAGAGTGGTTACTTAACACCTTGGCGGTGACTTTCCCAGCCTCAGACGGAGCTGCCGGCCGCACCCCCTGTGTTTCATTCATGCCTCTTCGCTTCAAAGAACCGCCGAGCCCTTTCTGGAGAGCAGGGCGGGCAGAGAGGAAAGGTGGTGGGGGCGGGGGGGGGGATTGCAGGGCTGTGGGCACACCCGGCACCCCCCGCCTGCCCTGATGGGGTCAGCGCCTCCCTCCCTGCCTCCTCCCTACTGAAAGGGGGTCTCCATTAGGTGGCAGGTGGGGGAGCAGGGGGTGGGGGACGGGGGGGAAGAATCTACCCCGGGAGATATCCATGAGTGCCAAAGAGGGGGGCACGTGGCCCAGAGAGTCGTCCCCTCACCACCCGTACGGCCACTGTCCCTTAAACCTAAGTCAGGGGCTTTATTGTTTTTCTCTTTTTCTGACTCATGACCTTTGAACAGGAGTCAGGAGGTACCTCAGGCTCTGCATGCTGGGGCCTGGGTTCCATCCCCAGCACTGCACGGATCCCCCCAGCACAGCCGGGAACGGCACCCCTTGAGCACCCACGTGTGTAGGCCCCCAAACAATAATAACAACAACAGGGGAGCTAAAGCACCACTCAAGCTTCCAGCCTGTCTCGAGAAACTAAGGCTTTGTGGGATATTTTAAAAATTGGTTTGGGTAGGCCGGAGCAATAGCACAGCGGGGAGGGCGTTTGCCTTGCATGCAGCCGACCTGGGTTCAATTCCCAGCATCCCATATGGTCCCCCGAGCACCGCCAGGAGTAATTCCTGAGTGCAGAGCCAGGAGTAACCCCTGAGCATCGCTGGGTGTGATCCAAAAAACAAACACAACAACAACAAAAAAAACATTAATAAAAAATTGGTTTGGGGCGATAGTCAACTATTCCTGGCTCTTTGCTCCGGAGTGACCCCTTGCGGTACTCGGGGACCAACCATTACATGCTGTGCCAGGAATTGAACCAGGGCGGGCCATGTACAAGGCACGTGTCTTAATCCCTATCTCGTTTCTCTGGATCCAGGAAATGAAGGTTGTATTCTCCAGCGAAAGCCCTTCAAAATGAAATAATCAGTGGGAAAGATACTTTAAAGTTCTGAAATGTCTTCAACAATCATTTCAAAGTTCTTACAGAGTTCATGGGCCCCCGAGAGATCCCTCCCACCTGGAACTCACCGCCCTTAGTTAAGAGATGTTATAGCTGGTGAATAAGAAGAAAATGTCTCAGGAGCTAGGTGGGTCTTGGCAGCAGAGTGCTGGCTTGCGTCTGTGACGCCCTGAGTTTGATCACATCACCTCCCCCCACCCCACCCCACCACCCCAAACACGATCCCACTCGACTTCAGCAGGTAGCAGCATTTCTGACCAGTAGGTTTCCTCTAGAGACCTATTTTCTCAGAATAGTAAAATGGCAACTCTGACTCCAGTTGGGGGAGATCATTAAAGCCTGTCTTGTCCAGTTTCTAGTTGGGTTTAGAAGTTATCTTTCTCACGGGAATGTCTGCTTCAGGAATTCCCATGACAGACGATCTGTAAAGTTCTCCCAGGCATCCTCCCCACCTGTCCAGAATCCAACCCTACCCGGGAAGGCAGAAGGCTGGAAAGGTGGGGCCAGACATCGGACAACCCTGGTCGAATTCTGCCCTGTGCTCTCTGGCTATGAGACCTAGGGAAACCCACCTGCCTTTATTCTATTTTTATTGATAGCACATCTCTCCCAGTGGTGGGCCTGACTCTGCAGGATTGATGGCAATCTCTTAGCTGACTCAGCACCGGGATCTGATGGCAGATCTCTTAGCTGACTCAGCAGGACGGAGACCTGAGGAGAAATCTGTTAGCTGACTCAGTGCTGAGCCCTGATGGCAGGTCTGTTAGCTGACTCTGAGGCACGGGGCCCTCGTGTTCTCCTCCATAAGCTCCCTGAGAGCAGGACCATCTCGCCCTGCCCTTCGCTGTGTTGCTCCATACTGGCCTGGCATGCGTGGACACTTTCAGATTTCCACTTCACTTCTCCATCACTCGGCACTGTGGGAGCTAGAAGCCTTCCCAGTTTACCAGGGAGGACCAGAACACATCTGATGCAATTGCCCTCTGGCCCTTTAATTCTTTCTTCTTCTCCTTCTCCTTCTCCTTCTCCTCCTCCTCCTCCTCCTCCTCCTCTTCCTCCTCCTCCTCCTCCTCCTCCTCCTCCTTCTTCTTCTCCTTCTCCTTCTTCTCCTTCTCCTTCTTTTTTTTTTCTTTTTGGGTCACACCCGGCGATGCACAGGGGTCACTCCTGGCTCATGCACTCAGGAATTACTCCTGGCAGTGCTCAGGGGACCATATGGGATGCTGGGAATTGAACCCGGGTCGGCTGCATGCAAGGCAAATGCCCTACCCGTTGTGCTATTGCTCCAGCCCCTCTTCTTCTTCTCTTTTAATGAAATAAAATAGCTTTCCTGAGGGAGGATACAAATTCTAAGGAGAGTATGAGTTCTCAAGACGGAGGGAGGGGGAAGAGAGAGAGAGACAGAGAGACAGAGACAGAGAGAGACAGAGAGAGAGACAGAGAAGAAAGGCCAGAAGGAAAAGGAATCCAGACCCTGAAGGATGCAGGCACCCCCAGAATGGAGTGGGGACCCCGAGGGTGGTGCGCCCCAGCAGGAAGAAGTTGCATGTCCAGGACAGAGGTGGGCTGTACCTCAGTCTCTCCGCCGAGCTTGACCCACCCCAGGACTGTCCACAAGGTGCAGGAGTGATTCCCTCACTTCTGGGAGGCTCCAGCTCTCTGAGGGCAGGGCTGGCTCCCCACACCCCAGCCTAAACTGTCCCTGACTGCTCTGACTATTCCTAAACAGCTCCTACCCCCCACCCCCCATCTCTCAGAACACATGCGGCAGCTACACAGCCTTGAGATGTGCCCAGTGCCTGGGCTCACGTTTGGCACAGTCCCAGGGCAGCCTGGCCCGTGCAGAGTGGCCTCTGGCGAGGAGGGCTACCTGGGGAGGAGGCCGCCGGGCATGCTGGGAGGAGGAAGAGCCAAGCAAGGGGTAGCAACGCAGAGCAGACCCATTTGGTTTTGTTTGCTTTTTAAAACTGTACTTTACCGAATCACCAGTTCTTTCACCAGTGTTCCCAGTTTCCCTCGGGCCATGTCCCACCCTCCCCCCAGTCTGCCTCCATAGCAGGCTCTTCTCTCTCTCTCTCTCTCTCTCTCTTACTCTCTCTCTCTCTATATATATACATATATATATAGTATATATATAGCAATGTAGCACTGTAGTCCCGTTGCTCATCAGTTTGCTCGAGCGGGCACCAGTAACGTCTCCATTGTGAGACTTGTTGTTACTGTGTTTGGCATATTGAATACGCCACGGATACTTGCCAGGCTCTGTCGTGCGGGCGGGATACTCTCAGTAGCTTGCCGGGCTCTCTGAGAGGGGTGGAGGAATAGAACCCGGGTCGGCCATGTGCAAGACATATATATATTTGCGTGTGTGTGTGTGTATCTCCTTTTAGGTATTATGGTTTGTAACACATGAAAGGTCATCATGTCTGTCCCTCTGCCTCTCAGCACGCAGTTCTCGTCCAGAGCGATCATTTCCAACTATCATTGTCCTCGTGCCACCTTCTCTATCCTGACCGCCCTCTCCTCCTGACTTGTGGCAAGCTTCCACCCATGCACCAGTCCTCCTAGCAGCCCTCTTTGGCAAACCAAGTGTCCGCTGACACGCAGGGCTACTTACTAGGTCGGGTATCTCGAGAAATGGGGGCCTGGACTGACAACCAGGACCAGGGTCCTCACCCACATTCTCGTCTCCCCTCTCAGACGACCTGGACCTGGACGAGCTCCAGCTGGAGCTGGAAGACTCAAAGCCAACCCCCAGTGTCCAGTGCAGCCCCATTCCAGGTGAGGCCCGGGGCGCCGGGGTGGGGGTGTAGGACTGGGGAATCACCTTATGAGGTGCCAGTGCAGCCTGGATTGTCTATGATCCTGCTTGGGCCTGGGCAGGTCGGGGTGGGGTGGGGAGTGGGGGAGGGCAGTGTCTTCTGGCAATTTCTGTGGTGAGGAGCTAGCGTTCTTTCCCTTAATGACTATGGGGGGAGCCCCCCAAGGGTGGGACAGAAAGAGGGGAGTCCAGCAACTTTCAGCAGCAGGTGATTCCCAGATCCTGCTGCCAGGAAGGCCTGTGTCCGTGAGGATGTGTGCGGTGACCCCGTCGTTCCGGGCAGGGGAGGGGCTGCTGCACTTCCCCTCTGGATCCTGCCACCACACGGCTCCCCGTCCCTCTCCGCTCCACCGCAGGGAGACGCCGCCTCTCCGGACACGTGGGCAGGAGAACCCCCTGTCTATTCCCTTTGTAAAATGTTGCTGGAGTTCTGATAGGGACTGCACTGAAGAGCAACGGGGAGGACGCACACCCAGCGGTGCTCAGGGCTTGCTCCTAGCTCTGTGCTCAGAGCTCCCTCCTGGCCGTGCTCAGCAGGCCTTGTACCTGGGGGCAGAACAAGGCCCACCAAGACCAGTGCCTTGCCCCCTGTTATTTAGTGCTTGTCCTAAGAGCCACCGTCTAGATCCCTACAGCCCAATAAGAAAACTGTCTTTGTCATGGCACAGTTTCCTACAGTGTCTGGCGCGCCGTCCCTTCCCTGGGCACAGGGTGCTGAGGCCATTCCGGAAGGCAGCGGTGCACCACTCAGGCCGGGCCAGGAACTGTTCAGAATGGACAGGAAGCGGTGGACAGTGTGCGTCTTCTATTCACGCTCCCCGCCCTCTCCGTTTTCCAACGTTCCATCTTCCTTTGGCTCAGGCCCCTGCGCCCTGTCCCTCACCCGCCCTCTCTAAAGCCCAAACAGCGCCAACGTCCCACACCTGCCCTTGACACTTAGTGACCCCAGCGCGCCCCCTAGTTTCCACCCGGGGAGAGAGGCGGGTGCGTCCTCCTTCCAGGCTCTGTCCTGCTCCTCCTGCCCCAGAAAGGTCACCTGGAAAAACCAGTCGTCAGCCACGAAAGGGAAAAGAGGGAACCCCAGAGGACAAAGTGCAACTTGAATTATTTTTAAAGTAGCTGGTGCACCCACACAGGCTCAGAATATAAGTTTTTGAGGAAGACAAAGATATCACAAAGTTTGTTTGTTTGTTTTTTGTTTTTTGGGTCACACCCGGCGATGCACAGGGGTTACTCCTGGCTCTGCACTCAGGAATTACTCCTGGCGGTGCTCAGGGGACCATATGGGATGCTGGGATTCGAACCCGGGTAGGCCTCGTGCAAGGCAAACGCCCTACCCGCTGTGCTATTGCCCCAGCCTCCGATATCACAAAGTTTGGATAAAAAGAATTTAACTTCTAAAAAGACACTAGAAACTGGTATGAAGTAAAATCCTAATTTAGCCTAAAAACCCATACATAGGACCAGAGAGAGAATAGAAGGGCTAAGGTGCTTGACCTGCACACATCTGACCCAGCCCCGAGCACCTCTAGACTCGACATGTGAGCATAGAACCCGGAATAGGACCTGACCTGGCCAGGTGTGGCCTGGCCTCCAGCCCCGTGCATCTGTATATACGTATGGATTTTTTTTTAATTGCAAGAAAACATATCAGAGTGATGAATTCTCTCTGAGGGAGATCATAAGCAGTTTTAGCTGTTCCATGTCAGGTTTTCCAAACGTCCTACAATTCCCACCCATGACCTGGTGATCAGAAAAAGAACGTTTTCAAAACTAGCTCCCACCAAAGCTTCTCCAGTTCCCAAGCCACCTAGCAAGACTTCGAGGGAGTGGGAAGCCCCAGAGAAGGAGGCAGTGGCGTGTTCAGTGACATAAAATGAATTAAGAGCAGGGCCTGGGGCGAGCAGGGAAGCACCAGCACCCCCGCCCCCCCGCCCATCTTCTGTGGCACCAGGAGGGACCCCCCGGAAGGGAGTTCAAGAAACAGAGGCAGGGGCTGGAGCAACAGCACAGCGGGTAGGGCGTTTGCCTTGCACACGGCCAGCCGGGGTTCTATTCCCAGCATCCCATATGGTCCCCTGAGCACTGCCAGGGGTAATTCCTGAGTGCAGAGCCAGGAGTAACCCCTGAGCATCACCAGGTGTGACCCAAAAAGCAAAAAAAAAAAAAAAAGAAAAAGAAACAGAGGCAGCTCTTTCTTGGTTTTCTCGTCGTGCTTTCCTCCCCACACTGCTGGGCTCCCGGAATGTTGGACGTGGTCTGCTGGCCCCTCATCAACCAAGGGGAGCAAATTGGCATGAGCTGGTCAGGGCCCTGCCGTGGATCTTTAGTGAGCCGTGAGCACTGTGTGGGAGACATGGAGCCTTAAGCCAAGGCACCCTCTCGCCCCTCTGCCTCTGCCCTGGCTACAGCCCCGGTCTGGTGCCCTTTGCACACCACTAGGCCAGCCCGTCCCTTCCTTTCTTCCAAACGGGAAATTAGATGTATTTAGCGTGTCTTCGCTGCCGGGGCTCACGGTGGGCTGACTCCTGTGTGCTTGTTTCTATTTGCATTTGTCCAAACAAATATTTGTGTGTTTCTGTTTGTGCTATTTGTGTGACTGTGTGCATGTCTGTTGGTGCACTTTTTTTTTTTTTTTTGCTTTTTGGGTCACACCTGGCGATGCACAGGGGTTACTCCTGGTTCTGCACTCAGGAAGTACCCCTGGCAGTGCTCGGGGACCATATGGGATGCTGGGAATCGAACCCAGGTGAGCCGTGTGCAAGGCAAACGCCCTCCCCGCTGTGCTGTCGCTCCAGCCCCTGTTGGTGCACTCTTCTGTGTGTTTCTGTTGTGTTATCTGTGGGACTGTGAGTTTCTCTTGGTATGTATTCCTGTTTGTGTGTTTCTGATGGTGCATATGTCTGCTCACGTTGTTATTTGTGTGACTGTGTATGTGTCTGTGGGTGCGCGATTCTGTTTCCGTTGGTGCTATTTGTGTGACTGTGAGTTTCTGTTGGTACGTATTTCTGTGTGTTTCTACTGGTGCGTGTTTCGGTTTATGTTGCTTGTGTGACTGTGCGTATGTCTGTTGGTGCACAATTCTGTGCGTTTCTGTTGCTCTGTCAGACTAGCGTCCACGTGTAACTCCCGGGAAGAGCAACGGAAGTTCCCAAGTTCCCTCCGCTGCTCCTCCCCGTAGCTGCCCCGGGGGTCGGCGAGACGCAGTCAGCTGCCTCAGGGCTGTTCTGGGAGGGCCTGGGCCCGGGAGCGGGAGGTCGCTGCCCCCCAGGTAACGCCCGGTCCTCTCTCCCACAGGCCCCTTCAAGCCCTGCGAGCACCTGTTTGAGAGCTGGGGCATCCGCCTGGCCGTGTGGGCCATCGTGCTGCTGTCGGTGCTCTGTAACGGGCTGGTGCTGCTCAGCGTCTTTGCGGGGGGGCCCGTGGCACTGCCCCCCGTCAAGTTTGTGGTGGGCGCCATTGCCGGTGCCAACACCCTGACGGGCATTTCCTGCGGCCTCCTGGCCTCCGTGGACGCCTTGACCTTTGGCCACTTTGCCCAGTATGGAGCCCGCTGGGAGACGGGGCTGGGCTGCCGGGCCACAGGCTTCCTGGCCGTGCTCGGGTCCGAGGCGTCGGTGCTGCTGCTCAC
This sequence comes from Sorex araneus, assembly GCF_027595985.1. Lineage (NCBI taxonomy): Eukaryota > Metazoa > Chordata > Mammalia > Eulipotyphla > Soricidae > Sorex > Sorex araneus. The sequence goes on from NC_073308.1 coordinate 35,534,442, forward strand.
GCTGGCCGCCGTGCAGTGCAGCGTCTCCGTCTCCTGCGTCCGGGCCTACGGGAAGGGCCCCTCCCTGGGCAGCGTCCGAGCCGGGGCCCTGGGCTGCCTGCTGCTGGCCGGGCTGGCCGCGGCCCTGCCCCTGGCCTCCGTGGGGGAGTACGGGGCCTCCCCGCTCTGCTTGCCCTACGCGCCCCCCGAGGGCCAGCCGGCCGCCCTGGGCTTCGCCGTGGCCCTGGTGATGATGAACTCCTTCTGCTTCCTGGTGGTGGCGGCGGCCTACACCAAACTCTACTGCGACCTGCCGCGGGGCGAGCTGGAGGCCGCGTGGGACTGCGCCATGCTGCGCCACGTGGCCTGGCTCATCTTCGCCGACGGGCTCCTCTACTGCCCCGTGGCCTTCCTCAGCTTCGCGTCCATGCTCGGCCTCTTCCCGGTCACCCCGGAGGCCGTCAAGTCGGTCCTGCTCGTGGTGCTGCCGCTGCCGGCCTGCCTCAACCCGCTGCTCTACCTGCTCTTCAACCCCCACTCCCGGGACGACCTGCGCCGCCTCTGGCCCTGCACCGGCCCGCCAGGGCCGCTGGCCTGCGGGGCGGCCGGCGAGCTGGAGAAGAGTTCCTGCGATTCCACCCAGGCCCTCGTGGCCTTCTCCGACGTGGATCTCATCCTGGAGGCTTCCGAGGCCGGGCAGCCTCCTGGCTTGGAGACCTACGGCTTCCCTTCGGTGACCCTCGTCTCGTGCCAAAAGCCAGGGCTGCCCAGGCGGGAGGGACCCGAGGGAGCCCACTTTGGGAACCCACCGCCCTCCGTGGACGGAGAACTGCTCCTAAGGGCCGAGGCCGGGCCAACAGGCGGGAGCTTGTCAGTGGGCCGGGGGTTCCAGCCGCCTGCCACAGCCTTCGCCTCACCCTTGTAAATGTTCCTCCTCGGTCTTCTCATCCCCTCTCTCCCCTCCCCTCTTCCCCCCTCCACAAATGATGGCTGCTTGTCAAATAGACACAACCAAAGCTCAGCCGTGTGGTCCAGGGCAGGCGGGCCCACTCCCTGGCGCCTTTGGTCTTCTCTTCCGAGGGTGCTTCTGGGCCTGCTCTGCCCTGGGCCTTCCTCAACGCCACGTTCATGCCGGACCTCTTCCCCGCCCCCTCCGGAGCTCCCCAGCGAGATCTGGGCCTTTGCTTAAGGGAAACGAGAGCACCCAAGAGCACGCCTGACGCACTGAGCTGTTCCTAGACCAGGGTCCAGTGGCCGGGACCACCATCTCCCCGAGATCCTGCAGGGGCCACACACTGGGCTCTGTGTCCCGTTTCCCAGGAGATCTGCCTAATCCAGTGAGTCTGGGGAGACACTGCAGGGTCTGTCTCTTGTTTCCCGGAGTCACAGCAGGTGTCCGTGCAGTGAAAGGCGCGGAGAGGGCCACAGCCGTAAAACCTGTTGGACTCTGCCGAACCCAGATTTCCCAGATTATTTGACGACAGGGTTTTGTATGTTCGATTTTCATGGAAGAGCTTAATAGCACGTGAGCTTTAGCTCTGCTCACCCCCCGGAGCCTCTCTCTACCACTGAATGCTATACCCCAGTGACCTCGCAGCAACATGCACCGATCCTTAAAAGCTCTGATCCCGTGGACTTGATCTCGGAGGAAACGGAGGATTTCATCAAGTGGAAGATGAAACGTCTCCTTCCTCTTGTCTTGCCCGAGGCTGCCTGGGGAGTCTCATTTCAGTTTTTGCCTCGGGGAAGGTGGAAGGTGTTCGCACCCTCTCCCAGGTCCCTAAAGACACCCCTGCCCTCAGTGAGAAGGTGGGCTCCGGGATCTTGGAAGAAGTCTACGGCTGCCCGGCTTTCCTCTACCTCCGAGCTGCCTTCCTTGCTTCTTCACCAGCCGGCCCTTGCTACCTCCCGCCACATCCTGGCCCTCTCTCCTCCGAGGGACAGAGAGTCCTAAACTGGCCAAGCAGAGGCCTATTGGAGTGCTACCTTCTGAGCTGTAGGAAACCTGAGATTCCCGGGTGCCCCGCATGGCCGTGGCCTTGTGCCTCTCTCCTCACCTTTCTTCCCACCTCGCTGTGGACCAAGTGCCTCAGAGCATTTCTAGAATGCTCTCTCTCCCCAAGCACACATGCACATTCAAGAGCAGGATGAGAAGGAGCACTCAGGAGGAGCTGGAGCATGCTTACAGAGGTCCCAGGTGCTTCCTGCGGACGTCAGAAGAGTATCCAGGGGCCAGGGATGTGGCCCAGTGCAAGCACTCTTGTGAGGTCCTAGGTTCAGCCCCCAGCACTAAACAAAGAAAAGATAGCATGAGTCCAAAGGTGAGAAAGGGCTGAGACTTGTTCCCGGGCATCCTTCCCCTCCTGGGTCCTCTCCATCTCTTAAATCACGACAGGAGTCTTAATACCTGAGATCCAAAGGAACACAGCCTGAAGCTAGTCTGAGGGTCAGCACCCCCAAGCTCAGCTTCCTCTGTCTCCCTGTGCCCCCAGAGCCCAGGAGGGATTCTCATGGGGCTCAGAAAGGCAGCTTGGCTGCAGTGCTGAGGTAGAGGCCATAGGGGGAATGGGTCCACTTCCGAATCGCTTCAGAAGTCTGGACTCCTGGACTCGGCAGCTGACTGTGCCTGCCCGTAAAGGAGTACAGGGAGAGCGTGGACCTTGCTCACGATGGCAGTCACTGACCCCTGCTTGAGGACTCTGGTCTTCCTATTCCCCAGAGTGGAGCAGAGCCTTCACTGGGGGGGGGGGGGGGGGAGTTTCTTCGACTTCGCAGAAATGTCTGACTCTCCCAGGGAGGGGCGTTCTCTCACCTGCCGGGTGCGAAGGCAACATTGGGATGACTTTCGGGAGTCTCGAACCCAGGAAGTCACCCAGTCTCTTTCTCCCAGTGCTGTCACTGTCCGTGTGGTCAGGAGGCCAGTACCAAGTGGATGGTGACCTGACCCCGTGTGGGAGGGGTGGCAGTTGGCAGAACAGGTCCCTGCTGTGACAAAGGGACCGGTGGGTGGGTTTTCGCTGCAGGACTCAGCCGACATCTACTCCAGATATGGGCTTCTGTCAAAGCTGGGGGGAGCGGGGAGGAGAGGGTGGGAGTCGGCCAAGAACTAGCTTCAGAATTCAGAAGGCCCCGTTGCTGCCACACATCTCCCCAAATACGGCAGCCAGTCAGTAATGACTCCCGTGGTCAGTGCCATTGTCATTGGTACAAGACTGTGGTTGTGTATGTCTCTGGCTCGGTACATCGTCCAAACCCAACTCAGGCAATAAGGCAGATGTATTTTATCTGGTCAACAAGCGCTTCCATAGTGGTGTCCA